>NC_134364.1:123703881-123708881 GCF_048569485.1 Anomaloglossus baeobatrachus
GGTGAGGTTGGTGTATGTGTGGTGAGATGTGTGCTGAGGGTGGTATATGTACCAGACTTGTGTGTGTTTAGGGCGATTATGTGGTGAGGTTGATGTATGTGTGGTGAGATGTGTGCTGAGGGTGGTATATGTACCAGACTTGTGTGTGTTTAGGGCGATTATGTGGCGAGGTTGGTGTATGTGTGGTGAGATGTGTGCTGAGGGTGGTATATGTACCAGACTTGTGTGTGTTTAGGGCGATTATGTGGTGAGGTTGGTGTGTGTGTGGTGAGATGTGTGCTGAGGGTGATATATGTACCAGACTTGTGTGTGTTTAGGGCGATTATGTGGTGAGGTTGGTGTATGTGTGAAGCCCCGCAGGTGTAGTGTCGGTGTCGGTGCGTTACCTTCAGGGACTCCACGTTACTGGATCTCCGTCACTGGTAGGAAATCTTCTGTTTTTGATCGTGACGCCACTCTCAGTATTGCGGTCAGTGGGGACCGCCACTGCAGGTTAGGGGACGCCTGGGGCTGATGGTGGGTGCAGTCGGATGTAGTAGCCTCCTGAGAGTGAGGCAAGCCCCAGGGCCCTGTGTAGGTTTGTAGTACCACAAGTCGCAGAATGACCACACAGGCAGGATGTCTTTCAGGGTTTTTACTCACTTCAGGTGGCAGGGTGAGTAACCCGGGCGTAGCTGAGATGAACCAGGTAGGAACCAGGTATCCTTCAGGCTGACTTTATGAGGGTGACTACTGACTCGCCTTCCTTAGCCCTCGGTGGTTTGGGGTGACCCCGACTTTGAGTCCCTATGGGGGTCACCCAGGGAAGATGCTCCAAGCCTCTCTCCCCTTCTTGTTTGCCGTGTGCTTGTTCCCCGGACCAGGCCACTCCAGCCTCTTGCCTCCTGTGACCTATGGGCCCAATCTTGCGGTTACGTGGCTGCGGCTTTTGTAGTGTTGTGGTGTGGGCTTTAAGAGCCCCACACCGGCAGGTTTAGCAGGGAAAGGTAAATCTATCCTCGCTTCGGGATCTGCCGCCCGGTTGGGCCTGGTGCTCTCTAGAAGTCTCCTTACTTCCCACTCCGTGCACTCTCTAGCTGAAGCTGGCTTTCAGGCAGCACTCCTAGTTGACCGTTCTCCCCCGTCTGTAGCCACTGCGCGGGCGCTGTTAGACAGCATCAGCCCCACAGGTCTGCTCCTCACTGAGCCCTCTGGAGTTCTCCTTCTAACTGACTCACTGCTCCTCCTCTCCTGTTCTTGCCTACGCCACCTAGCAACCAGACTCTCCACCACACCCCTTGAGAGGAGATGGAGGCTCTACCCCCTCCACTATTCCAGTGAAGGTGAAGGCTTGCCCCCTCCTGGGATCCCCAGGGGTCCTCTCATGGGTACATGTGTGAGACCTGGTCACTATGCGCCTGTGTTCCACACCCCAGTCAGCCTTCTGGATTACCTGTATTGTACTGTCCCCAGCATGGGTGCAGTACTCAGTGGTGCCTGACCAGGTCAGGGGCGCCACATTCCCCCTTAGTTATCACCAGCACGTCCTCGGGCTGCAAGACAACATTTTAAAATGCATAAAACATTAAAACATGTAAAACATTTAAAAGCACCAGGTATCAGACATCACCACCCTCCACCCACAAGTCCGTTAACCCACCCAAAACCCTCTCAGGAGGCAGGTCACCGGTCCTGTTGGTAACCAGATCTGGGCCATCCGTTTCCCCAGACCTTTCCTCCAATCTTCCTCTCCCGTTGGCCGCGACTTCAGCCACTTCTGGCAGGATGTAGAGGCGGCTTTCATGGGCTGGTGGTTTCAGGGTCTACCTGGCCTGGTGGATCCGCGCCTTCAGCCCCTTCTGGCAGGATGCAGAGGCGGCCTCCACAGTTGGTGCTGACCAGGTACCCTCTTTGTGGTGGTGAGCCAAGGCCCCATAAACAGGCGTGCTCTCTGGTCGCAGGTGAGCCAAGGCCCTATATACGGACGGGCTCCTCCTGGTTGCAGACGAGCCAAGCCCCTAAACAGGCTGGCTCTGGTGGCGGTGCCACTGGTGTAACTATTTACACTGCGAGAGTTTGCGGCTATAGCAAGTTCATAGCCTTAAAGTTTATTTCTCACAATAGTTTTTGTGGGCACATGCTTAAACACTAACGTTGCAAACTTTTCAACTTGTCAAACTGGTCAAACTTTCGGTACTTCTTTCTTTACTCCTCTTTACCAGGGCTTTGGCCTATTGGGCTGCGGCACCTGCTGTTTTCTTGCTCCTTGTCATCCTCTGAGGTAGTTTCATCTGTAGGCTCTTTGTCTTTTCTTTCTTGATCTTCATCTGTTTCCTTTTCTGCATCTGTTTCTTTATCTCTGTCTTGTCTTTCCTCTTTGGGACATGGTGCTACGTCTAAGGCATAGTAGCCCCTTTCTCCTTGATGCAAGGTGAACTGTACTACGTCTCCAATTTTCAAATTTCTGCCTGAATGTCCTCTGGGCAGGTGGGCTTGAACATCTCTCCGATTCACAAATATGCCCTCTTTTATTCCTCTTACTACAATAAAGCCGTATCCGCTTTTCAAATTGAAGTCCTCTACAACTCCTCTGTAAAGGGGTCCTCTGACCTGGGCTCTGGACCTTCTCAGTAATCTTTTCTCCTGCAGGTCTCTGGCTGTGACCTCTCTCTGCTCTGGAGACTGTGGTGTTGGAGGATACTTTGTTCTGCTGCGCCGTGTCTTGCGGGCTGGGTTCATGCCTGCGGGCTCCCAGGTGAGGTCTTTGGGCTGATCTTCGTCAGCAGACGGTGTCAAATCCTCTTCATCCCAGCGGGAATAGGGCAACATCTCCGGTTCTGAGTATAGATCCACTGCTGGTGGCTCCGGAGTCAGCTCCTCAGCTTCCTGGCCTCCTCTCCCCCTTAGTTCTTCGCTGCACTCTGGTTGTGGCAGTGCTGGGGATGGGCTTTCTTCAGCTGGTCTGGGCGGTGGACTCTCTGGCGCGGCTGCAGGGGTTGCCTGAATCTCCTTGGGGGTATGCGGAGGGAGCAGATACCGATCCACCATCTCTTGTGGGAACTGGGCCTCTAGGTCAGCCTTCAGCTTCCAGTATTCAGGGTCCTCTCCTATCAGGGTCTTCCTAGCAGGGACCTCTCTGGACTGGGGAGCGGTGTCTGCTCTGGCCTTGCAGGCCGGGGTAAATGATGAGGTAGTCTTTTCTTGGCGGGCCGCGCCCTGTATGGCGGCGGCCTGGTCTTGGCGGGCCGCGCCCTGTATGGCGGCGGCCTGGTCCAGCATCGCGGTTGCAGCTTGCGTTGCAGTGGGCATCACCACTGCGGCCGGTTCTTGGCGGGCCGGACTGGGCATTGCAGCCGCGGTCTCAATTAGCGTCGCAGCCTCGATGGGGTCCGTGCAGGCTGAGCCGGGCGTCGCTGCAGTGACCGTAGCTTGGCGGGCCGCACCCGGCGGGGCTGCGGCCTGGTTCAGCATATCACTTGCGGCGCGGACTAGCGTCGCTGCTGCGTTGGGGTCTTGGCGGACCGGGTTCAGCAGGGTGGCAGCCTGGGTCAGCGTCACACCTGCAGCACGGATGAGCACTGCCGTGGTGGTCGGAGCCCTGCGGGACAGGCGGGGCATGGCTGCAGCAGCCTGGATTTGGCGGGCCGCTTCTAGCGTGGCTGCGGCCTGGTCCAGCGTCACCGCGCCGGGCGCCTCTTCTGGGACCGCGGGCGTGGCAGCAGGGGTCGGGGCACTTGCGCTGGCCGGGGCATCTCTGGACTCACCCACCGGTAGCAGCATCGGGGTCTGCGTCGTCGCCGCTCGGTCTGGCAGGCGTCGCGCGGCTCCCTCCTCGTAGGTCCGTACCGCCGCAGCCATCTCCAGGAGCTCCGTGCGTTCTTCTCTGATCTGCTCTATGACCCGGGTCTCCAGTCGGTCACAGAACTGGGCCAGCTCCCGATACCACCAGGCAGCGGAGCCTGGTTCTGGGTTCCTGCGGTCAGACGCCATTTCTTCTGCGCCGTCTTCTGCACGATCTCCCAGCAGTGGACTCTTCGCTGCCTCCTGTAACAAGCTGTCCAGTTTCTGCTCTGCCTCTTTCAGCAGCTCCTCTCCCAGCAGCAGGCTTGTGGCTCCCTTTCTGTTCCGCCGTTTCTCGACGCTTCCACTCTCATAGCTGGCAAGGTCAGAACTCTGCAGAGGATCTCTGGGTAGCCACACCTCTTCGTGGGCGGTAACTCCTTCCAGCGCGGGCTGCTGTTGTTTTTCAGCGCGCTTTTCATGGTGGCAATATGGCGGCGCTTCCAATTTTTCAAGTGGACCGCCCAGGCACATGGTCACCTGTCTGAACAGGTCTAGTCCTTATCCTGTTCGTGACGCCAGATGTGAAGCCCCGCAGGTGTAGTGTCGGTGTCGGTGCGTTACCTTCAGGGACTCCACGTTACTGGATCTCCGTCACTGGTAGGAAATCTTCTGTTTTTTGATCGTGACGCCACTCTCAGTATTGCGGTCAGTGGGGACCGCCACTGCAGGTTAGGGGACGCCTGGGGCTGATGGTGGGTGCAGTCGGATGTAGTAGCCTCCTGAGAGTGAGGCAAGCCCCAGGGCCCTGTGTAGGTTTGTAGTACCACAAGTCGCAGAATGACCACACAGGCAGGATGTCTTTCAGGGTTTTTACTCACTTCAGGTGGCAGGGTGAGTAACCCGGGCGTAGCTGAGATGAACCAGGTAGGAACCAGGTATCCTTCAGGCTGACTTTATGAGGGTGACTACTGACTCGCCTTCCTTAGCCCTCGGTGGTTTGGGGTGACCCCGACTTTGAGTCCCTATGGGGGTCACCCAGGGAAGATGCTCCAAGCCTCTCTCCCCTTCTTGTTTGCCGTGTGCTTGTTCCCCGGACCAGGCCACTCCAGCCTCTTGCCTCCTGTGACCTATGGGCCCAATCTTGCGGTTACGTGGCTGCGGCTTTTGTAGTGTTGTGGTGTGGGCTTTAAGAGCCCCACACCGGCAGGTTTAGCAGGGAAAGGTAAATCTATCCTCGC
>NC_134364.1:124013881-124208881 GCF_048569485.1 Anomaloglossus baeobatrachus
AAGTGAAAGGTCACTGGTTCTAATTGAGGAGCAGCTACGAGGAAGATTTCCTAAGAAAAGAGAAACAGCTTCATCCAATTCATTTATAGGGAGGGTCTCTCAGTAAAAAATTATGGATTATTAGTGATGAGCGAGTACCAAAAAGCTCGGGTGCTCGAGCCGAGCATTCCAATATACTCGTGTACTCGGCCCGAGCACCGAGCCCAATGTTATCCTATGGGAGACCCGAGTATTTTTATGAAATGACCCCCGGCAGCATGTAGAAACCCTAAAAATGTCACAAAGGTCTCACAAGAGTGCTCAAATGACATGGCAACAGCATGGGGAAGATCCCTTGAAGCATTTATCACTCAAAAGTCACAGCTGTGAACAATTTTGTCCGAGTTTTACGCCATTTTTACAAACTCACCAGAAAACCTTCCAAAATGACACCAAAATGAATTTTCATGGCGGAAATGTTAAGGGCACATACCCAATAGTGAGATAGAGGTGGTGTATGTTACTTTTTGAGATTACATGAAAGATTTTACGTGAAAACATTGTGTGGCACTCCGATGTCCCTGAGAAGAGACGTACATGAAGGCCTCTTGAGTCTAATGTGCCCATTTTGAGGAAGTGAGTCTTTGTAGTATTTTCCTTTGCCAGGGCAGTCCAAAATTGTGAGGTTCACCAATGCCCCTGCATACAGACGTGCATGATGGCCTGTAAACCTGAAGTGCCCATTGTAAGGAAGTGGGTCTATTGTAGTATAGCCCTTTGGCAGGGCAGCCAAAAATTGGGAGGCTCCACGTTGTCCCTGGATAGAGATGTGCATGATGGCCTGTAAACCTGAAGTGCCCATTGTAAGGAAGTGAGTCTATTGTAGTATAGCCCTTTGGTAGGGCAGCCAAAAATTGGGATGCTCCACATTGTCCCTGGATAGAGATGTGCATGAGGGCCTGTAAACCTGAAGTGCCCATTGTAAGGAAGTGGGCCTATTGTAGTATAGCCCTTTGGCAGGGCAGCCAAAAATTGGGAGGCTCCACATTGTCCCTGGATAGAGACGTGCATGAGGCCCTGTAAACCTGAAGTGCCCATTGTAAGGAAGTGGGTCTATTGTAGTATAGCCCTTTAGCAGGGCAGCCAAAAATTTTGAGGCTCCACGTTGTCCATGGATAGAGACGTGCATGAGGGCCTCAAAACATTGTTCCCATTGCAAAGGAGCGGGTCTCCTGTCGTTGTAATGCCCATTCTGAAAGAATGGGCAAAAAAATTTACCACTGGGGGTATACCTGAAACAACGGCCTAACTATTGTAACGGTCATCATGGTGGCGCATGAGGAGAAGGAGGAGCAGTCCAGCGATTAGCCAAAGTCCAGAAGTGTGTACCCATGGGTGAGTGGAGGTACATGGCAAATTCCCATTACAAAATTTAAATTCCGCTCTCATTTGCTGGTGGTGTGGTGAAGTCTGGCCCAATCCAACCCTTGTTCATCTTGATCAGAGTCAGCCTGTCAGCATTTTCAGTTGACAGACGGGTGCGTTTATCTGTAATGATTCCACCTGCGGCACTAAAAACACGCTCTGACAAAACGCTAGTGGCAGGGCAGGCCAGGACTTCCAAGGCGTAGAGAGCCAATTCATGCCACGTGTCCAGCTTGGATACCCAATAATTGTAAGGCACAGAGGAATGGCGGAGTACAGTTGTTCGATCTGCAACGTACTCCTTGAGCATCTGGGCAAACTTAGCATTTCTTGTGGCACTACCCCGCACCTCAGGGGCTGTGGTACGTGAGGGGCTGAGAAAACTGTCCCACATCTTAAAGACTGTTCCCCTACCTCTGGCAGATTGGACTTGTGCCTCTCTCGGCTGTACGCCTTGGTTGTCCACTGATTCCTGACCTATGCCGCTAGAGTTTTGTGAGGGGAATGCTATGCCTACTTCCGTGACTATGGCCTTCTGGAATAAGAGACATAAAGTTCTCCTTGTAGCGTGGGTCTAACAGTGTTACCAACCAGTAATGATTGTCGGCCAAGATGTTCTTAACGCGAGGGTCACGAGACAGGCAGCTTACCATAAAGTCAGCCATGTGCGCCAGACTCTTAACAGCCATCACTTCAGTATCCTGACCAACACGATGACTGAACATGCTGTCCTCCTCCTCATCTACCCTGTCCTCTGGCCAGCCACGCTGAACCGAGGATATGACAGCATGTCATATCCTCAATTTGGCCGGAGAGTTGCTCCATGTCTTCATCCTCCTCCTCGTCATAGTCCTCCACTGCACGTTGTGATGAGACGAGGCTGGGCTGTGTGTTATCACCCACACCCACTACTGTTTCTTGCTCCAACTCATCGCGCTCCGCCTGCAATGCATCATGTTTGTTTTTGAGCAGAGACCGTTTTAGAAGGCAGAGAAGCGGTATGGTGACGCTAATAATGGCGTCATCGCCGCTCACCATCTTGGTGGAGTCCTCAAAGTTTTGAAGGATGGTACATAGGTCGGACATCCATCTCCACTCCTCAGGTGTTATGTGTGGAGTTTGACCCATTTCCCTACGGCTTAGGTGATGCAGGTACTCAACAACTGCCCTCTTCTGCTCACATATCCTGACCAACATGTGCAGAGTTGAATTCCAACGCGTGGGGACATCACACACCAGTCTGTGAGCTGGAAGATGCAAACGGCGCTGAAAGCCGGCAAGGCTGGCTGAAGCAGTAGGTGACTTTCGAAAATGTGCAGACAGGCGGCGAACTTTTACCAGCAGATCAGACAGCTCTGGGTATGACTTTAGAAACTGATGAACCACGAGGTTGAGCACATGGGCCACGCATGGAACATGTGTCAGCTGGCCTCGCCTCAAAGCCGCCACCAGGTTCCGGCCATTGTCACACACGACCTTTCCTGGCTTTAGGTTCAGAGGTGTGAGCAAGTGATCTGCCTGCTGTTTCAGAGCTGTCCACACCTCTTCTGCATTGTGGGGTTTGTCACCTATGCAGATTAGCTTCAGCACAGCCTGTTGCCGCTTCGCCGAGGCAGTGCTGCAGTGCTTCCAGCTTGGGACTGGTGTGGAGGGTAAAGTGCATGAGGATGCGCAGGAGGAGGAGGAGGCTGAGGAGCATGACATTCCAGAGCTGTAGAGTGTGGGTGAAACACTGACTGAGGTAGGGCCTGCAATCCTTGGTGTGAGAAGTACGTGTTCCATCCCTCGCTCAGACTGGGTCCCAGCTTCCACAATATTAACGCAGTGTGCCGTCAACGAGATGTAGCGGCCTTGCCCACAAGCACTTGTCCACGTGTCTGTGGTTAGGTGGACTTTGGGTGAAACAGCGTTGTTCAGGGCACGTGTGATGTTTTGTGACACGTGGTTATGCAATGCGGGGACGGCATACCGGGAGAAATAGTGGCGGCTGGGGACCGAGTAACGTGGGACAGCTGCCGCCATCAGGTCGCGGAATGCTTTTGTCTCCACCAGCCTAAAAGGCAACATTTCCAGCGCAAGCAGTCGCGAAATGTTAGCATTTAGAACTGTGGAATGTGGGGCGTTGGAAGTGTATTTGCGCCTGCGTTCAAAGGTTTGCTGAATGGATAACTGAACGCTGCGCTGAGACAAGGACGTGCTTGATGATGGTGTTATTTCTGCATGGGCAACTGCAGGTGCAGGGCCGGAGGAGGCTTGTTCGCGGGCAGCATGGACAAGGGATTGGCTCGCATGCACAACAAGCGAAGACGTAGCAGTGACATCAGTAAGCACTGCTTCTCGACTCTGTTGTACATCCCACAAAGTCGGGTGCTTGGCTGACATGTGCCTGATCATGCTGGTGGTGGTCAGGCTGCTAGTTTTGGTACCCCTGCTGATGCTGGCATGGCAGGTGTTGCAAATGGCCTTTTTAGAATCATCTGGAGCCAACTTAAAAAACTGCCAGACTCGGGAAGACCTAACATTTGTACAGGCACCTTGTGTCGTGTTGTTGTTCCGGGGAACGGTTGCCTGACTTCTGCCTGGGGCCACCACCCTGCTTCTTACTGCCTGTTGGGATGCTATGCCTCCCTCCCCCTGTGCACTGCTGTCCTCGCTCTGCATATCCTCCTGCCAGGTTGGGTCAGTTACTGGATCATCCACCATGTCGTCTTCCTCTTTTGCACCCTGCTCCTCCTCCTGACTTCCTGACAATTGTGTCTCATCATCGTCCACCCCTTGTTGAGACACGTTGCCAACTTCGTGAGAACGTGGCTGCTCAAATATTTGGGCATCTGTACATACGATCTCGTCATGACCCACTTCAACAGGAGCTGGCGAGAGGCCAGAATGTGCGAATGGAAACGTGAACCGCTCTTCTGAGTGTCCAAGTGTGGGATCAGTAATGTCCGTGGACGTGTACTCGGCCTGGTGGTAGGAAGGAGGTTCAGGTTCTGAAATGTGCGGTGCAGTATCACGGCTACTGACACTTGACCGTGTGGAAGACAGAGTGTTTGTGGTGGTGCCAATCTGACTGGAAGCATTATACGCTATCCAACTAACAACCTGTTGACACTGGTCTTGGTTCAAGAGCGGTGTACTGCTGCGGTCCCCAAGAATTTGGGACAGGACGTGCGAGCGAGTAGATGTGGCCCTTTGTTGTGGCGAAATTAGAGCTTGCACACGACCTCGGTCTCTGCCTGCACCACCATCACGTCCACTTCCTTGTTCGTTGCCAACGCCCTTGCGCATTTTGCAATGCTGTGCTGACGTGTATTCACTAGACTTGTGCGTTATATCCTAGTTTGTGCAAAACGCACACAAGTGCACCTGTACGCTGCCACCGACAGGCACACACATGCGGTTTTTAAATGCAAGCACGGACGCACTAAGAACCTAACAGGTTTTTAGGAGCGACAATTACTGAGAAGTTTGACACTATCAGACACTGCTGACGTGTATTATTCACTAGACTTGTGCGTTATATCCAAGTTTGTGCAAAACGCACATGTCGCGGGCGGGGAGGAGGCCGCCGCCGCTGTGCTCTCGCTAGCGCTCGGGTACGGCGCTGCTGCTGCTCGGTGGCTAGAGCGGTGGGTCAGATCCAGGGACTCGAGCGGCGCTCCTCGCCCATGCAGTGAAAGGGGTGATTTGGGTTTGGGGAGTTGGTCCGTGACGCCACATATGGTTTGTGGTGAGGTTGGGACACCACCGCTGCTCTGGACGGGGATCCCGGGAGCGATGACAGGGAGCAGCCGAGATGTTTCTCTCCCCTCCGTGGGTAGGGGGGTTGGTGGTCCCGGGGCCCGGTGAGGTGGGACGGGGAAGGCAGGGTTGGTGAGGTGCAGGGTCGCGGGGGCAGCGCGGTGCCAGACGGCACAGTGGTACTCACTCAGCCTATGATGGATACAGAGTCTCCGGTAAAACAAACGGCTGGATGGACGGGTCCCGCAGCCGGCTGCTGTGGTTACTCCCGGTAGGTTGGTGGTGGCTGCCTTTCCCTGCACCTGTTGTGTATCTTCGGTCCCGATGGCTTCCCACCGGTAACCCGCTCCTCAGCTTGGATATGGGCCGGAGGAGCCCCTTTTGCCCGCAGGCTCTGGCCCTGGGAATTCTAACTGTGGCGGTAGTTGTATTTCCCTTTCTCGATTGGGACGGTTGCCTTCAGTTGGGTCTTTGCTGCTAGGAAACCACGGAGATTCCGGTCGCTGACGGATTTGACCAGTTTAACGGCGACTCCGAGCCTGGTTGGGGTCCGCAGGCCCTGCCGGTTTGTGCTGGCTTCTCTTCGCTCCCCGGTTCGGTACCGGCGGGCCACCGCCCGTCCCCGGTCCTACGGTTCCGCGTCAATCAGCCTCTCCTGCAGACGGCCACCACCGTCTGCCAACCTTGCTCTCGGTGCCCGGGCCACGTACCCAGACACGGTCAGTCTGCTCCCCTACTACTTCTTACTCCTTCTCCTTCACTCTCCCTAACTTCAACTGTCTTCCTTTCCTGCCTCCAGGACTGTGAACTCCTCAGTGGGTGGGGCCAACCACCTGGCTCCACCCCACCTGGTGTGGACATCAGCCCCTGGAGGGAGGCAACAAGGATTTGTGTGTGACTGATGTGCCTATCTCGGGGTGTGGGGTGTGTTGTTGCAGTACCTGTGACGACCTGGATTGCCCAGGGCGTCACATTCCCCCTTGGTTAAATGCAGACCGTCCGCGGGCTGCCTGTCCATCACTGGTTTTATTTTTTTTGTAAACTGTAGACAAAAGGTAGAAAACATTTAAACAAAGCATTTTTAGGTATCTTCCCTTAACGGGAGGCACGGCACTTAAACGTTACTAACAGTAGTCACTTTTATTAAAACATGCGGCTTCCGCTCTCTCCCGCCCAAACAACCTGGCCCTCATGCTGCCCCTAAGAAGTGGGCAGCACCCCTTGACCCCAGACCATCTCCAGGCTGCCCGAGCGGGTATGGGTATGGTGTTTCGCACCCTACGGTCTTTTCAGGGGACCCACGTCCATGGGGAACCCCTGACCCCTGGAGGATGGCCACCGGTCCAGGTGATGACCGGGCCCCAGCCTACTCTGCTGCAGGCCCTTCCTCCAATCTGCCTTTCTGGAGGCGGTAACGGATTTATGCCAAATATTTACATTTCCACTAGTTTGTGGTTGCCCTGCAAGTTCTCGGGCGTGTCCGTAAGTAGTTCCTTACGCACGGTGCAAAGGGTCCCTACGGGGACAACTTGCCGGCAATGGCCGGTGCAATCACTGTTGACAATCAGATTAACTTCTCGGTTGATTACTTTCATTCCTTTACTTAACAACAGTACTGGTGGTCCCAACGGGGACAACGGTGCAACGGAGGGAATCGCTGACTCACTTCAAATCCACAACGCAGGCCGGAAGAGGGGGCTGGGCTGGTGCTTGGGCCTCCTGGCCTCCTCTCAGTTTGGCGTCCAGGGCAAACCAGCCCCTCTCTCCACAATGCCGCGTGTATTGTACCAGATCTCCTGGGAGCAGGTTACGGCCCGGGTGGTCCTCCGGCAGGTGGGCATTAACATCCCGTCAGGCCACAAAGACTTCGGCCTTCAGGCCCGACTCGAAGATAAACCCGTAGCCCTGCCGGACATCAAACTTTCTCACTTGCCCCTCGTGTATCGGGCCGCCCCGTACCCGGAAGGTGGCTCTGCGGAGGCTCTCCTTTTCTTGGATGGTGCAGGCTATCAGTTCAGGCTTCCGCCTTTCCCTCTCCGCAATTTCTCGGCCCAGCGGGGTCAGTTCCCTGTCCCAGTAAGGGGCTACTGCTTGCCCCTGCGCGCGGGTCGGGCCCCGCGGGACTTCCACCACACTGCCCACTACTGGCGCCCTCTGTGGAAGATCCCGCGGTGTCATGGCCTGGGGTGCTGCCTCACAGCAACGACCCGGCGCAGCCTCAGCCGAGGCATGGGGGATGGGCACAGGGGTCCTCTCCCACTTGACCTCCACCTCCTCCTGCACGGAATGGACCGCCGGTGCCGGATCGGGACTAGGCACAGTCACTGCAAGTGCCACCGCTACATCCTCATCGGCGGACCACGGCTTCGGCAACTTCCAGGGAAGCGGTTCAGAGCGGCTATGGGCTTCGGCTGCAGGTCGGTCCGCTTGGGCGGACGGGCAGGGTGCCGCTACCGGTTGTGCAGGTAGCGGGCCTAGTGGCGGGGTGGTAGTGACTAACACGGGTAGCGGGGGAGGCAGTAGGGTGAGCGAGCGCATGCCGGCCCCTCAGCCAAAGCGGACGATCCCTTAGGAATACAGGGGCGTGGGTCGCTTACCCGCTCCTCCAAATCTTCCTCCTCCTCACGTCTCCGTACAGCTGCCACCACGTCCGCCATGTCAGTCTCCCACTCCTCCAGGAGGAGTTGCATTCGGACCTGCAGGCAGCTGCTCAGCTGGACTGTCCGGGCTTCCACCCATGCTGCGGTAACAAGCGCGGGCGCGGGGACTGCGGTATTACTGGACGGACGGGTGCATACTGGCAGCGGTGTCTTCCAGGAACCAAAATATGGCCGCAGAGTCCTGGCGTCCCTGCTTTTATAGCCGCGGATTACCTGCGGCCAGACGCCATCTGTCCCCCCTTGGTCTTTTCTCAGCACCTCCTCTTCAGGGGCGGAGCTTCGGCTTTCACGCCTCCACTGCTCGAGACGACGCTCGAGCGGAAAAGTTTTCGCGCCCAAGATGGCGGATTCTGAAATTTTTCGGCCGGACACCGCCAGCGGGACACAAGGCGCACTTCTACCAGCCGGTAGAACGGTAAGATCCGGTTCGTGACGCCAAGTTATGTGGCGGGTGGGGAGGAGGCCGCCGCCGCTACTCTCTCGCTAGCGCTCGGGTCCGGTGCTGCTACTGCTGTGTATCTTCGGTCCCGATGGCTTCCCACCGGTAACCCGCTCCTCAGCTTGGATATGGGCCGGAGGAGCCCCTTTTGCCCGCAGGCTCTGGCCCTGGGAATTCTAACTGTGGCGGTAGTTGTATTTCCCTTTCTCGATTTGGATGGTTGCCTTCAGTTGGGTCTTTGCTGCTAGGAAACCACGGAGGTTCCGGTCGCTGACGAATTTGACCAGTTTAATGGTGACTCCAAGCCTGGTCGGGGTCCGAAGGCCCTGCCGGTTTGTGCTGGCTTCTCTTCGCTCTCCGGTTCGGTACCGGCGGGCCACCGCCCGTTCCCGGTCCTACGGTTCCGCGTCAATCAGCCTCTCCTGCAGACGACCACCACCGTCTGCCAACCTTGCTCTCGGTGCCCGGGCCATGTACCCGGACACGGTCAGTCTGCTCCCCTACTACTTCTTACTCCTTCTCCTTCACTCTCCCTAACTTCAACTGTCTTCCTTTCCCGCCTCCAGGACTGTGAACTCCTCAGTGGGTGGGGCCAACCGCCTGGCTCCACCCCACCTGGTGTGGACATCAGCCCCTGGAGGGAGGCAAAAAGGATTTGTGTGTGACTGGTGTGCCTATCTCGGGTTGTGGGGTGTGTTGTTGCAGTACCTGTGATGACCTGGCTTCCCCAGGGCGCCACACACACAAGTGCACCTGTACACTGCCATCGACAGGCACACACGTGCGGATTTTAAATGCAAGCACGGACGCACTAAGAACCTAACAGCTTTTTAGGAGCGACAATTACTGAGAAGTTTGACACTATCAGACACTGCTGACTGACGTGTATTATACACTACACTTGTGCGTTATATCCAAGTTTGTGCAAAACGCACACAAGTGCACCTGTACGCTGCCACCGACAGGCACACACATACGGTTTTTAAATGCAAGCACGGACGCACTAAGGACCTAACAGGTTTTTAGGAGCGACAATTACTGAGAAGTCTGACACTATCAGGACTGTTTTAGACTGTGTACACCAGCCCCAGATATGATGAAGGCTGGTATACGGTCACCACTAGGAATGGCTATATACCCTGCCTGCCTGCCTGCCTGTATACTGCTACAATAGCCCTGAGAAGGACTCTTCTGGTCACTAGCCTGTATTCCGACCTGGCTATACCCTGCCTGCCCTGCCTGTATACAGCAACAATAGTCCTGAGAAGGACTCTTCTCCTGTACTCCGACCTGGCTATAACCTGCCTGCCTGTATACAGCTACAATAGTCCTGAGAAGGACTTCTGGTCACACTGTTTGCAGTCCTGCTACGGAAATAACTATAAAGGGCCGCAAACCTTTCCCTGAAGCAGCAACACTCTCCCTGCACTGACTGTCTGGATGGCTGTGTGCAGAGCACAGCGCGCCCGCCGGTATAAAGGCTCGGTCATGCTGTGCGGGCCGGCCAATCACTGCAATTCCACAACTAACAGGGCTGTGGCATTGCAGGGGTCTGCCAGCCAATCCCTGCATGAGGGCTGGGTCTCAAAAGAGCGCCAACATGCAGGGATGAAGACCACGAGTACAGCACGAGTATCGCGAGATTACTCGGTACCCGCCGAGTAGCCCTAGTACAGTGATACTCATGCGAGTACCGAGTAGTGACAAGCGTACTCGCTCATCACTATGGATTATGTCTTGGAGTGACCCAGGGTATGCGCTCACTCTTTACATACAGCGCTTGCTGTTGGATGTAGCACCTAATGGGGTTAAATGACTTTGACTGCAGATAGCAGAGATCCTGGTCATTGCAGAGGGAGTCTAGTTGTACATTGTAGATGGTTCTCCATATGGATGGCTTAAAGACAACTACTATATATGGTCTATCCTTGTGCCTCACCCCTGATGAAGGTGACATCGAAACGCACGTGTCGGGGTGTGTGCGTTACAGCCACACATCCATATCAGCAGGAACACAGGTATTGTGCTTGATTTAATTCGTGATACTTTAACCTTGTTTGATAGATTTGGATACGCTGTGCCACTTGTGAATGTCTGTGTGGGTGCTGTTCTGAAGCTCCTTCTGGTGGCCAGGTATGGTAGTGGAGATGATTCTGAGCCTGTGAAATGGGAATTGGGGAAGTCCTATTGCAGACAAGTCTGGTCTATAGAAGAGCACTTTCTGCCCTGCGGGCGCCGGTTATAGTTGTATGTTCCTCTGTCTCTGTTCCTGGCCTGGAGATTTGTCCTTCCCATATCCCTGAGCAAGACTTTTGCAGATAAGTTTCAGTTTTTGCCTTGTTTCCTGGTTTAAACCTATGGGTGTTTTTTTTTTTCCTTGTTTTGCTTTGTATATGTTTTCTTGCAGGTTAAGTTTTGTTTCAATTATATTGTGAGCATGTGTTATGGGGGGACCGGCTGATTAGGACCAGGAGGTATATATCCCAATCGCCAGTCGGGGCCCACCATGCTCCAGATGGTAATGGAGCTGCTGGCACCCTGTGGGTTAGGCAGAGACTATAGAGCTGATGACTCCGAGATAACTCAGGAGACCTGGGAACCGGTCACGTGTGTAAGGACACGTCAGACCGGACGACAACCCAGTTGGCGTTTCGGTGGAGCGGGCGCTACTCCAACCACGTGTGAAGGCAACACGTCAGGCCGGGTGGTGACCAGGTAGAGTTGACCGAGAAGACCGCTGCGACAGCGCCCTATCGGCCACGTGTGTAAGACACGTCAGTCCGAACAGTCCTCCGATTAGCATTTCTGGTCACCACTCAACTGGCCACGTGTGTGAAGGACACGTCAGACCAGGTAGTCACACCAGTAGCATTTGACTGGGAAGTAGAGAAGGGAAATAGGGTCCACACACCCAATCCAGGAACACCCTGTTAACTCCACAGCGATTCTGGAATACGTTGTCCGTGCGTGTAGAGGGCACAACCGGACCAGTGGCGCAGCAGGTACGCTGTCCGTGTGCGTAGAGGGCACCCTTGGACAGGTGACGCAGCAGGAATGCT
Organism: Anomaloglossus baeobatrachus; assembly: GCF_048569485.1. NCBI lineage: Eukaryota > Metazoa > Chordata > Amphibia > Anura > Aromobatidae > Anomaloglossus > Anomaloglossus baeobatrachus. Next base: position 124,025,185 of record NC_134364.1, read on the forward strand.
GTCCATGTGCGTAGGAGGCACAAACGGACAAGTAACGCAGCAGCCGCAGTCCAGTTAACGCCACTGGACTGCTATAGCACAACTAGAACGGCAGCAAGGAAGCTCGGCGCCTGACCCGAATCTTGGCGGGACAGGCACCGTTCGCCTAGCCTTACCTACCGCTTCCAACAAAGCTTATGCCACCATGAACTCTAAGTGAAGACTGCGTGCCTCCATGTTGTCTCCAGCCCCTTTTATAACCTGGGTCCACCCCAAACCCAGGGTGGAACCACCAAGGTCCAATAGCAGAGTGCCATGTCATCAGTGATGTCATCAGCGGCCTATCCGGAACCGCCATGTCATTGATGACCTCATGGCGGCCACGCCCCAAACACTTTACCAGTCATCGTCTGACGACCAATGGTGAGGTGTCAGATCATAGGGGCGCACCTCTGTGAGCCAGACCGGAGTAGCCACTTCATCAGGACACCTGACACCCTCTGCCCTATCAGGACTTGCCACCTCACGGACATGCTCAGTGAGGTCCTTACCGGACCTAACGTCTAATGCACTAAGTGCCTGAGCATGCTCAGTAGCCTGAACAACAGTCTCGGAAATCAGACTATCTGCCTGAGCATGCTCAGTAGGCACAACACAGGACTTAGACACAGCACGAAGTCCAAGTACCTGTGCAAAGAGGCTTTTCGCACTAAGTGTAGGAGCATGCTCAGTAGCCTGAACCAAGGACTTAGCCTTAGAAATGGCACTATCAGGCTGAGCATGCTCACTAGGCAAAACACTGGACTTAGACTCTGGCTGGGGTAAATCGGGGTGCGCATGCACACTAACCGCCTCTCCACACTTAGATGTGGAGGAAGAAGCAGCCAGCTGGACGACCCGAGGCACGGCCAAAAATGGCAGCCGGCACCTGGGCGCAACAGGAACCACAGCAGGCTGCTTGCGGCTATGGCGGCACCGATTCGTAACAGTACCCCCCTCTAGCGGTCCCCCACTTGGATGGTCTGTAGTCGCCACAGGTACCACTGTGCGACGGGCAGGAGGTGGAGACAAGCAGTGGGATCTACAAAACTCGCCCCACTGAACAATCTCCCCCGGCGACCACCTGATATGTGGGGAATGCCGCTTCAGCCAAGGCATGCCCAGCAGAATATCATCTGCACCTTTAGGGAGAACCAGAAATGAAATGATCTCCTTTTGCCCAGATGACATGGCAAGGGTAATGGGCACTGTCCGGTGGTGAATTACCTCGGGCAAATAGGACCCATCCACCACATGGACTCTCACTGGCCTTGGCATTTGCACCAGCGGGATGGCATGCCACCGGGCAAAAGAGGAGGAGATGAAGCTATCCCCAGCCCCTGTGTCCACACGTGCCCTTGTGGACCAGGTTGAACCTTTAAAGGAAATGGAGACAGGAAATGTCACACTAATGGTTGACGCCTGGTCCAGTCTGCCACCAGCTATGGTCACCGATCGCAGTCGCTTAACCTGACGGTTTGGGCACCGGTTGGCATAATGACCATACTGCCCTCAAGCGAAACAGGAAATAGCCTTGCAACTCGATGACCTAGCAGCACCAACCCTAGAGATGTCCATAGGGACAGAGACATCCTCTAAGGAAGGTGCAGTGTGAGAAACCACTACAGTGGCTGAACGACCCTCTGACCTGCGCTCCAGCTGACGTTCGGAGGTCCGCAGGTCAATGCAGGTAGCCAGAGTCATGAGCATACCTCCCAACTTTTAAAGAAGGAAAAGAGGGATAAAGTTTGCGGCGCGCGTAGCGCGCCGCGGCAAATTTTTAGGCCACGCCCCCTAACCACACCCATTTCACAGTCACGCCCATATCCACTCCCCATCCACACCCATTCAGCACAAACACGCAGGCAGCCGGCGGGCCTCCAGCACGGACACGCAGGCAGCCAGCGGGCCTCCAGCACGGACACGCAGGCAGCCGGCAGGCCTCCAGCACGGACACGCAGGCAGCCGGCGGGCCTCCAGCACGGACACGCAGGCAGCCGGCGGGCCTCCAGCACGGACACGCAGGCAGCCAGCGGGCCTCCAGCACGGACACGCAGGCAGCCGGCGGGCCTCCAGCACGGACACGCAGGCAGCCGGCGGGCCTCCAGCACGGACACGCAGGCAGCCGGCGGGCCTCCAGCACGGACACGCAGGCAGCCACAGTGAGGCGGCCGGTCGCCTTCACAGACAGGCGGCCGGCCGCCTTCACAGACAGGCGGCGGGCCGCCCGCACAGAGAGGCGGCCAGCCGCCCGCAGAGAGAGGCGGCCGGCCGCCCGCACAATGAGGCGGCGGGCCGCCCGCACAGACAGGCGGCGGGGGGCGCCCGCACAGACAGGCGGCAGGGGGGCGCCCGCACAGACAGGCGGCAGGGGGGCGCCCGCACAGACAGGCGGCAGGGGGGCGCCCGCACAGACAGGCGGCAGGGGGGCGCCCGCACAGACAGGCGGCGGGGGGCGCCCGCACAGACAGGCGGCAGGGGGGGCGCCCGCACAGACAGGCGGCAGGGGGGCGCCCGCACAGACAGGCAGCAGGGGGGCGCCCGCACAGACAGGCGGCAGGGGGGCGCCCGCACAGACAGGCGGCAGGGGGGCGCCCGCACAGACAGGCGGCGGGGGGCGCCCGCACAGACAGGTGGCGGGGGGCGCCCGCACAGACAGGTGGCGGGCCGACCGCACAGACAGGCTCCGGCCGGGGGTGAGGGGGGAGGGAGGGAAATCAGCGCTGGGGAGATTAGTTTACTGTACCAGCAGCAGCACAGGCAGCGCTCCTCTCTATGCCACGTCTACTAGGATGGTAGGAGGGAAAAGCAGGAAGGCGGAGAGAGAGTGGGTGGGCGGAGCCCGGGAGCCGGCCGTCCCGCCCGTGGCAACGGGACAAACAACGTAAAGCGTGAAAGTCCCGCTGTATCCGGGACGGTTGGGAGGTATGCAGCATGTTAGAATGTGTACATAAGATCCCGCTGGTGGTGGCCGCAGCTTATAGGCCCCAAATCTGGTGACAGGTTCCCTTTAAAGTGAACCTGTCAGGTGCAATATGCACTCAGAGCCAGGAGCAGTTCTGGGTGTATATTGCTAATCCCTGCCTAACCGTCCCTGTATACACTAGCATAGATAAAGAGATCAAGAACAAATATTTTTAAAGATCTTATATCTTATGCTAATGAGCGCGGGGACTAGTCACAAGGGCGTTACTTCACTTGGCTAGTCGGCTCGCATAGCATGTTATTACGCCCCTGTGTGAGTACTAACACGCTATATGAGCCGACTAGCCAAGTGAAGTAACGCCCTTGGGACTAGTCCCCGCGCTAATTAGCATAAGATATAAGCTCTTTAAAAATACTTTTTCTATAGATGCCTTTATCTATGCTAGTGTATACAGGGACAGTTAGGGAGGGAATAGCAATATACACCCAGAACTGCTCCTGGCTCTGAGTTCAGATTGCACCTGACAGGTTCCCTTTAAAGGGAACCTGTCACCAGAAATTTAGCAAAAAAAATAAAAGATTCCCCTCTGCAGCTCCTGGGCTGCATTCTGGAAAGGTTCCTGTTGCTATTGTGCCCCCTTTGAGACCTAAAATAATACTTTATGAAGTCTTACCTTTTTGTATGCAAATCTGTTTTTATGGTCACGGGGGCGGGCTGCCTGGCGTCCGTTATTCCCCCTCCTGCCGCTGTACGCCGTCCCCCATTGCTCATTTCCATACATGAGGACGCCTTCCTCATGTAACTGTCCTCCTGAAGTTTTGTGCATGCCCAGTGCCACTCTCGCGGGACTGAGCACTGTGCAAAGTGTGAACGCTTTTGAGGTGATTGCGCAGGCGCGAGATTATGGGCGGCGCTGTGATTGTCATCAGCAGCGTCATCCAAGTACCCGCCCATAATCTCGTGCCCGCGCTTCTCACTCTGCCTCCACCGTTATGCACAAGCACTGTCCATATGAACCATGTTACCTATTACCGTGGGCACGAGATTATGGGCGGCGCTGTGATTGTCATCAGCAAAGTCATCCAAGTACCTGCCCATAATCTCGTGCCCGCGCTTCTCACTCTGCCTCCACCGTTATGCGCAAGCACTGGCCATATGAACCACGTTACCTATTACCATGGGCGCGAGATTATGGGCGGCGCTGTGATTGTCATCAGCAAAGTCATCCAAGTACCTGCCCATAATCTCGTGCCCGCGCTTCTCACTCTGCCTCCACCGTTATGCGCAAGCACTGGCCATATGAACCACGTTACCTATTACCATGGGCACGAGATTATGGGCGGCGCTGTGATTGTCATCAGCAGCGTCATCCAAGTACCTGCCCATAATCTCGTGCCCGCGCTTCTCACTCTGCCTCCACCGTTATGCGCAACCACTGTCCATATGAACCATGTTACCTATTACCGTGGGCACGAGATTATGGGCGGCGCTGTGATTGTCATCAGCAAAGTCATCCAAGTACCCGCCCATAATCTCGTGCAAGCGGTAATAGGTAACATGGTTCATATGGCCAGCACTTGCGCATAACGGTGGAGTCAGAGGGAAAAGTGTGGGCACGAGATTATGGACGGGTACTTGGTTAACGCTGCTGATGACAATCACAGCGCCGCCCATAATCTCGTGCCTGCGCAATCACCTGAAAAAGCGTTCACATGCGCAAAACTTCGGGAGGACAGTTACATGAGGAAGGCGTCCTTGTGTATGTAAATGAGCAATGGGGGACTGCGTAAAGCGGCAGGAGGGGGAATAACGGACGCCAGACAGCCCGCCCCCGTGACCATAAAAACACATTTGCATACAAAAAGGTAAGACTTCATAAAGTATTTTTGTAGGTCTCAAAGGGGGCACAATAACAACAGGAACCTTTCTAGAAGCAGCCCAGGAGCTGCAGAGGGGAATCTTTTATTTTTATTGTGAAATTTCTGCTGACATGTTCCCTTTAACTGGTAGAGGAGCCAGGATAAAGCAGAGCTGAAGCTGTTGGGAAGCTAGGACCCAGCAGCTCTGCTCCACAGGCAGGAGACCACTGATCGGTAAGCTAATAGAAGCCTGCAGATGTCACTCTGCATAGGTTATTGTCACTGCTATCTGCAGGAGAGAGAAGCGCTGATTGCACGGTCTCCTCAGCGTCCTGACTCCCCGCGTGTCTGCAGCAGTGAGAAGCCGCACACGGGGAATCAGAGAGAACAGCTGCAGACAAACGCAGGCTCCGGGACTGGGGGGGGTCGGCTCTGGGGGAGGGGGGATCGCTCTGCTGCAGGGAGGGGGTCGCTCTGCTGCAGGGGGGGGTCGCTCTGCTGCAGGGGGTGATTCATACCTCAGCAGCAGTCACAGGAGTAGGTGCGCGCTCGGCTCTGTAATGAATAGTAGAAGGGAGAAACAGCGAGGCGGGGCTACAGTGGGTGGGTGGAGCCGGGACAAACAGCCTCACGGGCGGGACCCGGGATCAAAGGCTCAGAAGAGGGACTGTCCCGCTGTATCCGGGACGGTTGGGAGGTATGGACTCATGAGGCCCTCAAAGGTAGTTGGTACCTTGCGCGACGCTAACACGTCCTTCACATGCGAGGCCAATTCCTTCCAAAAAAAAGTGTAATGAGGGTCCTCTCTGACCACCCCAGTTCTACAGCAAGTGTCCTGAAACTCACAGCATAGTGACTCGAGGAGGTACGCCCCTGCTCCAAAGTCAGTAGCTGTAGGGCCGAGTCGTGAGTGAGCTGAGGCCCCAGGAACACTTGCCGCATGGACTCCAAGAACTCATTAGAGTCCTGAACTATGGGGTCATTCCTCTCCCACAATGGTGTAGCCCACTCCAGTGCTCTATCAGAGAGCAAGGAGAAGATAAACCCCACCTTCGACCTCTCTGTAGGGAACTGTGCAGCCAGCAGCTGCAGATGGACTCTGCACTGGTTCACAAATCTCCTACATGCCTTGCTGTTCCCTGAAAACTTGTTGGGCAGCGAGAGGTGAGGGAGGGGGGTAGTGGGCTTGCTGGCAGACACCATTGCAGCCGCTCGAGCCACCACATCATCCATATCAGCAGCAAGGGCAGACTGCTCCAGAGACCTAACTCTGGCCTCAAGCTGCTGTATGAACTGATGTAGCTGCTCCATCTCCGCCATGCCAGCCAGACCCTGGCGCAGTCTAAATGTTACGGGGGTTTTACCCAAGTCCAATTGCTATACACACTTCAGTTACACTGAACCAACACTACTTGGTACCGTTTTACTGGCCAAGAAAGAAGTGAATCAATATGATTTTCTATCAGTTATTTATTTTATTATCAATAAATTCAAACCATTATAATATCAAACAAGAGAGCCGCCTAGGGGGACACATGGTTCCAGACTATAGATAAATAAACATCCTGCTCATTATGACACTGTACAATATCCATACCATGTATAAAAATATCAATATTAAATATTAAATCATACCATCACCTATTCTGTTACCATGCTGTGTCACACATCACGGGACATAAGGTCTATTTATTGTTGTTACTGCTAAGGGCAGTGGATATAACTTCAAATTCCAGAACGATATATAATCTCCTTATCCAATATTCCACCAAAATTTCCCTAAGCCCTTATGAGTATTCCCATCATGTAAAACACGCCCGGCAACAGAAAAGGTTTCATCTGATCCAATAGGTATAACACAGCACCAGTCATTAAGTATTGATTGCAAACAGTTGTTACCATCAAAAAGCAGCGTTTACTTACATTAAACGATATGTTATCTGGCCATGCGCCCCTCCACCCTTAACGCACGTTTCGCCACAAGCTTTGTCAAAAGAGGGCGTGTCAAGGTGGGGAAACCTCCGTGCTTATATATTATCATCCCCCCAATAGCTGTGCCTTGTTGTACCGTCATCATTACGTAGCGTGATCTACTTCCGGTATATGCCGGCGCATGGCGATGTTGCCGCTTCCTCATTGTAAACAGACTTCCGGACTGCGCGCGCCGACCCGCAGACGTCATCACGTTCTTGGGTACTTACTGCGCATGCGTCCGGAAGTCTAAGGAGCAGGACAACAGAGCATGCGCACAACCAGCAGTGATGCCGCATCTAGACATAACATCCACATATAAAAAGAGAGGGTGCGGTGTGTATATATTCAAGCGTAGATACAGATATTATAATGGTTTGAATTTATTGATAATAAAATAAATAACTGATAGAAAATCATATTGATTCACTTCTTTCTTGGCCAGTAAAACGGTACCAAGTAGTGTTGGTTAAATGTTACGGGGGGACCGGCAGATTAGGACCAGGAGGTATATATCCCAATCGCCAGTCAGGGCCCACCGTGCTCCAGGTGACAATGGAGCTGCTAGCACCCTGTGGGTTAGGCGGAGACTATAGAGCTGATGACTCCGAGATAACCCAGGAGACCTGGGAACTGGTCACATGTGTAAGGACATGTCAGACCAGACGACAACCCAGTTAGCGTTTAGGTAGAGCGGGCGCTACTCCGACCACGTGTGAAGGGAACACGTCAGGCCGGGTGGTGACCAGGTAGCGTTGACCGAGAAGACCACTGCGACAGCGCCCTGTCGGCCACGTGTGTAAGACACGTCAGGCCGAGCGGTCCTCCGATTAGCGTTTCTGGTCACCACTCGACTGGCCATGTGTGTGAAGGACACGTCAGACCAGGTAGTCACATCAGTAGCATTTGACTGGGAAGTCGAGGAGGGAAATAGGGTTCACACTCCCAATCCAGGAACACCCTGTTAAATCCACAGGGGTTCTGGAATACGTTGTCTGTGCGCATAGAGGGCACAACCGGACCGGTGGCGCAGCAGGTACGCTGTCTGTGTGTGTAGAGGGCACTCTTGGACATGTGACGCAGCAGGTATGCTGTCCGTGTGCGTAGGAGGCACAAACAGACAAGTAACGCAGCAGCCGCAGTCCAGTTAATGCCACTGGACTGCTATAGCACAACTGGAACGGCAGCAAGGAAGCTCGGCGCCTGACCCTGATGTGATGAGCCACAAATCTTGGTGTGACAGGCACCGTTCGCCTAGCCCTACCTACCGCTTCCAACAAAGCTTATGCCACCATGAACTCTAAATGAAGACTGCGCGCCTCCATGTTGTCTCCAGCCTCTTTTATAACCTGGGTCCACCCCAAACCTAGGGTGGAAGGGTGGAACCACCAAGGTCCAATAGCAGAGTGCCATGTCATCAGTGATGTCACCAGCGGCCTATCCGGAACCGCCATGTCATTGATGACCTCATGGCAGCCACACCCCAAACACTTCACCAGTCATCATCTGACGACCAATGGTGAGGTGCCAGATCATAGGGGCGCGCCTCTGTGAGCCAGTCCGGAGTGGCCACTTCATCAGGACACCTGACACCCTCTGCGCTATCAGGACTTGCCACCTCACGGACATGCTCAGTGAGGTCCTTACCGGACCTAACCTCTGATGCATTAAGTGCCTGAGCATGCTCAGTAGCCTGAACAACAGTCTCGGAAATCATACTATTTGCCTGAGCATGCTCAGTAGACACAACACAGGACTTAGACACAACACGAGTGCTGTCCAAATACCTGTTCAAAGAGGCTTTTCGCACTAAGTGTAGGAGCATGCTCAGTAGCCTGAACCAAGGACTTCACCTCAGAAATGGCACTATGAGGCTGAGCATGCTCACTAGGCGAAACACTGGACTTAGACTCTGGCTGGGGTAAATCGGGGTGCGCATGCACACTAGCCGCCTCTCCACACTTAGACGTGGAGGAAGAAGCAGCCAGCTGGACGACCCGAGGCACGGACAAAAACGGCAGCTGGCGCCTGGGCGCAACAGGAACCACAGCAGGCTGCTTGCGGCTATGGCGGCGCCGATTCGTAACAGCATGGAGGTTCCCCCTGTGCTAGCTCTCCTGCAGGAAAAGTCATTTTATCCCTGCCAATTTGATAATTTGCTCTTCTGCATTTTGTGCTCTTTTGGTATTTTGTTCTGCCATTATTTACAGTAGTACCTGATATAGTGGGGGTGAGGTCGTATGACCTCCAGGGCCATTTTTACTATCAGGAGTTTGGTATTTTTCTACAGGGATTTTATACTGACCCCATTAAGTTCCTTTCCTTTGCTTTGTAGCGAGTTAATTGGGCCTCGCCTTTGCTAAATCTATTTTTCCTATCTGAGTATTGTGTTTTCCTACATCACCGCAATCTTTATATGTGGGGGGGGCTATCTACTCCTTTGGGGACTACTCTGAGGCAAGGTAGATTTCCTCATTTCTTTCTGTGAGGCGTAGCTAGTTTCTCAGGCTGTGACACAGCGTCTAGGTTTTAAGGAACGCTTCACGGCTACTTCTAGTGTGGACTGCTAGTCAGGGGATTGCGGTCAGCTCAGGTTCCAGCTACTCCTGTTTTTTGGTGTTTTTTCACCAATGGGAGTTTTTTGTAATCTTCCACGATTACAGGATCATAACAGCCACTACTGTAACAGAGATAGGCTTTATTCTTTCTCTCTTTGTATATAGAGTATTTAACCCATGCTATGCCACCATTATGCTTGATATAATTCATGGAATTACCTCTCTCTATGACATGATTGGACATGCTGTACCACCACTGTAATTTTAATTATTATTATGACCTGTCATGCTTTTTTATTTTCCTTTTCTTTGGTTCTAATTTATAACCTGCTTGGTTTGTACTTTATTCTAACCCATGCTCTCAGTATATTTGATACTTATGTACAACGAACTCTTATTTATGTTGTGCATGTATGGTTTTTTTGTCTTGATTTAATCAGTTCCTTTGCCTCAAGTATGTAAAACCAAATAGAAAAGAGTTACCCCAAGATCAGCAGGATGGCTCAGTGGCTGCACTGTTGACTTGCTTGGGTCCTGGGTTCAAATTGTTTAAGGAAAAGATCTGCATGGAGTTTGTATGTGCTTCCCGTATTTGCATGGACTTCCCCCTATATTGCAAAGATATACTGTATATTGATAGGAAGATTAGATTGTGAGCCACTGGGAACAGTGTATAATAGCAATATGTTACGTACTGGAGGTGGATTCATGGGACCGTGCACCGGACTCCCCAGCGAGGCAAACATGAGCTAACCCCTATACAGGGACTGTCCGGTCACCCCACCAGAGGGCCTAGATGCACGGTAGCCAGAACACTAGGGGTACGGGGTCTGAGTCCTTCAAAGATCTGCACAGGGAAAGTCTATTAGTCCACAGGGAACCGTAGTCAGGACGGATGTCCAGAACCAGGTTCAGGTGCTGAGAAGGAACAGCCGACGGGGTCCGGATCCAGCAAGAATAGCAGGCTGAGGTTACCAAGTGGAATTGGGGACCGGTGACGGGATCAGGCTGAGGGAAGATGGTGGGATCCACATCAGACAGTCACTGGGACGCTTCCTGGAGGATCAGCAATCTGGACCAGGTCAGGACGGCAGACGGGCTCTGCGGAAGAGACAGTGTTATAAGGGAGACAAGGCACAGAAAGACCTGAACACCTAGCTATGGAAACACGTTGATCAGGCACCGCCCATAGGTAACAGGAAGTCTTTTATACCCTGCACCTGCCATCAGCCACATCCTGTTCCAGTGATGCTGGCCCTATAAGACCAGGTGAGGGAGCACGCCCGCACCCTAATGCGCATGCGTGAAGCCCGGGAGCCAGAGGCAAGCACAGAAGGCTGGGGCCAGGGCGCAGAGGAACCGGGGACACAGAGACCGGATCAGTGGGTACGGAGCGGTACTGGGACACCGTAAGCGTGACACAATGTCTGTAAAGCGCTCAGGAATATGTTGGTGCCACATAAGCAAACAATAATAACAACTTTGATACACAGTGGGTTACATATCATAGAGCTTCTCACATTACTCACTTCCTGTAACAGCCGGCCGAGTGCTACCGTTTACAAGACATGAGCATCTCTAGTGATCTCAGCTGTGTAGCTCTAATCAACAGAAATAAACTAGCAATCAGACTGCTGTGCCTTATAGTCTCCTAGGGGGAGTAATAAAATAAAAAAAGATAAAAAGTTTTAAAAAATTAAAAAAAATAAAACAAATAAAAGTTTAAATCACCCTCCTCTCGCTCCATTGAAAATGAAAGGGTTAAAAAAAGAAAAAAATGTACACAAATTTGGCATAGGCGCACGAGGAAACTATCAAAATATAAAATCAATTAACCCGAAAGGTAAACGGCGTAGCGGCTAAAAAATTCCAAACACCAAAATTTCGGTTTTTGATCGCTGCAAATTTTGCGCAAAATGTAATAACAGGCGATCAAAACGTAGCATCTGCGCAAAAATGGTATCATTAAAAACGCCAGCCTGAGACACAAGAAATAATTCATCACTGAGCCATAGATCTCAAAAATTGAGAATGCTGCAAGTCGCAGAAAATGGCGCAAAAAGCGCGCCAATTTTTGTTTGGACAAACTCCTGCTTTTTTTAACCCCTTAGATAAAAGTAAGCCTATACATGTTTGGTATCTACAAACTCATATTGACCTGAGACATCACACAAACACACCAGTTTTACCATATAGTGAACACGGTGAATAAAATATCCCAAAAACTATTGGGTGATCACACTTTTTTTTTTTTAGTTTTTCCGCACTTGAAATTTTTTTGCTGTTTTCCAGTACACTACATGGTAAAACTCACGGTTTCATTTAAACGTACAAGCCCTGATATGGCAAGATTGACGTAAAAATAAAAATGCTATGGATCTCGGAAGAAGGGGAGCAAAAAAAAACCCCCTGAAAAATGGAAAATTGGCCGGTGGTGAAGGGGTTAATGGAACCAACATAGAGAATGGGCTCCATAGTAAATTTTAAATGAGACCGTTTCACGTACTTACCAGGATAAAGGTAATTCAAGTACATATATATGTATATATACATATATATATATATATATATACACATGTATATATATATATATATATATATATATATATATATATACATGTATATGTATATATACATATATATACATATATATATACATATACATATATATATATATATATATATATATACACATACACATACATACATACATACATATATACATAAATATATACTTGAATTCCCTTTATCCTGCTAAGTACGGGAAACGGTCTCATTTAAAATTTACTATGGAGCCCATTTCTCTATATGTACTTGGATTGCCTTTATCCTGGTAAATACATGAAACGGTCTTATTTAAAATTTACTATGGAGCCCATTTCTCTATGTTGGTTCCATTAATCCCTTCACCATCGGCTGTGCGGGAGGAAGACACTAGTGGTCATGCTCCATATAACTGCAACGGTTGGTCGCAATATACCATGTGACCGGAAGTCCTGCAAAGTAAAAGGTGACAACTTGCTGGGTCAAACCACGCCCCCTGACAAAGCGACCAATGCGAAACGTGCGTTGGCATTTTGCTGATGAACCTTTGGCCTCCCCACATGGGTAAACTTATCTGATTTCCCTCTTAGCTTCTTTATATATATTATATGATGGCCATGTTGCCTAGTGGATATATATATATACACACACTAAATGGTGCTACAAAGTAGTAAAGCATATATATGGAGCAGAACATAGAGGAGGAGCTTCATAACAAAAAATAGGACTTCTCTTTTTGCTTGCTTTGTCATTTAACATATTATTACTACCTTCAGATAATATATAAAATTACTGCAGCAAGCTATGGGTGTAAATTGTTTTGCTCTTTTTTTTAGACTTAATAGTACGCTTTGTGGTCAGGCGCGGTACATTCATGCATTTAATGTCTTGAATCCCACAATGTGACCGAATCTTAAAGATTTCAATAACATTTTCTAGCCTGTTACATTTTTCATTTAGACGTCAGTAAATGATCTGCTCGAGAGCATTTCCTCGCATTAAAATTACCATATAAATGTAACACTCACTAAAGAGGCCGTATAAGTGCCAGTCACGCTGCTCACTTAATCCCCCTTGGATTGTGGCGTATAACGTATTTAGCAATGAATATATGCCGACTTAATGATATATCACAGTTTCCTAAAATTGAGTCTTGACACAATCAAAACACATGTAACAATTGAGCTAAGACAGATTTATGCTTTCATAATGATAACTTTCCCGTGTAACGACAGCTGATCGTATTCAAGGAAGAGCTCGGATCTAAGCGCTGTGACAGGGAATTATTTTTTCCCCTTTCAGGATGTTGAGAAAAGAGCCTTAAAGAGATTAAAAGTGTAATTATATAAATGGACAAAATATAATACGGTTTAAAAATAAAAAATTATGATAATAATGAAAGAAAATAATGCGCGGTTTGGATTCAAGCCCAACCATGGTCAATGTCTTCTCGAACTTTACTCAAGACGTTTACGAGCTTGGGACTAGGCGCTACGTGACAAATAATTGGAAAAATCCAACCATTTGAAGAATCATCTCACATGGTTTAGGCCAATCTATTGATAAATGATTTTAGAATTTAATCTGAAATCATTGAGAATTCGAATTTGTAAATCAAAGATTGGAAACCTTCTGCGTTGCTGTTCTCCTTATCGGCACACCATGTGTCAAAGTCAAAGCATTACAAGTAAAAATTATTTGTATTTTTCTTACCATTTCCAGCCCCTACGGCAGCCTCCCTTTGGCAAATTTTGTAATTAACCCTTCAAATTTCTTTGTCATCATCACCTAAAGACATTTAAGGTCAACTCAGAAAGCTATGTGATGTCTGATCTCTGCCCTCCAAACCTGCGCATGGCCCCTCTGCCTGCCATAGGTAGTCCCACCCCCTGTTACAGCGGAGTCGGACTTGCCCTTTTCTTTTGGTTGGTGGCTGGTCCATCAAGGGAGAAAGTGGCAGAGGACATTTACCGATGTCTGCTGCTGGTAACCATATCAGTAGCAGTGTGCCCATGATTGCTGTTCTCCAAGTATTCGTGCATCTCCTCCTCCTCTATCGGCGGCACCTACACCCTGGCCCCAGATCCATTGGTGTCATGAGCGCAGGCATTGCACTGATCAGCTGGGGGGCTGTGTGGGAGGAGGACACCAGTGGTTATGCTCCGTATAACTGCAACGGTTGGTCGCAATATACCATGTGACCGGAAGTCCTGCAAAGTAAAAGGTGACATCTTGCTGGGTCAAACCACGCCCCCTGACAAAGCGACCAAAGCGAAACGTGCGTTGGAATTTTGCTGACGAACCTTTGGCCTCCCCACATGGGTAAACTTAACTGATTTCCATCTTAGCTTCTTTATATATATTATATGATGGCCATGTTGCCTACTTAGAATGTACTTGCGGACGGAGACACTCGGTATATGTATTATTTAGTGCAGAGGTTACTATTCTTGTACCAATCTTTGTTATATAAAAAGATTAGGGTTTGCTGTCTTTGAAAACTATCTGTTTTATTCACTAAAGGCTGCTTTACATGCAGCGACATCGCTAGCGATGTTGCTGGTGAAAGCACCCACCTCCATCGGTTGTGCGTCATGGGCAAATTGCTGCCCTTGGCGCACAACATCGCTAACACCTGTCACACATACTTACCTGCCTAGCGACGTTGCTGTGGCCGGCGAACCGCCTCCTTTCTAAGGGGGCAGTTTGTGCGGCGTCACAGCGGCGTCACTAAGCGACCAGCCAATAGAAGCGAAGAGGGCGGAGATGAGCAGGCGGAATATCCCGCCCACCTCCTTCATTCCTCATTTTCGGCGGCCGCAGGTACCATGTTGTTCCTCGTAATTGCGGTGTCACAAATAGCGATGTGTGCTGCCGCAGGAATGATGAACAACATCGTACCTGCAGCAGCAACAATATTTGAGATTAGAACGACGTGTCAACGATCAACGATATGGTGAGTATTTTTGATCGTTAACGGTCGTTCCTGCGTTTCACAGGTAATGATGTCACTAACGAGGCCGGATGTGCGTCACGAATTCCGTGACCCCAACAACATCTCGTTAGCGATGTTGTTGCGTGTAAAGTGGCCTTTAGTTGTATGTGTGGCGCCCCTGAGGCTTCCGTCGCCACAGGTCATTACACCCCATCAGCGGTGTGATGCCCCATTCTGGGAGAGGAAGAGGGTGAACTCCGGTCCCCTGGTAAATCCACACTACACCCATTGCTAGGGACACACAGGACCAGGGAAAGTGGCAGGCAACCCTCCCATGCTGCATGCTGGGAGGGGCCGTAAGACCCATCCCTGCTCCCATAGGTTACAGCTTAGCAACTGGGGAGGTGGGAGGAGCCAAGGAGAGCAGACAGAGATAGGAAGGTCAAGTTTAGTCAGTTACCTCGGGGAGTGAGAGAGTGAAGAGTGAGCATGTAGTTGGAGAAGAAGAACGAGAGCAAGGAGGGAGGAGGAGGCCTGCTGGAGGCAGGCAAGGAGGAGAAAGAAAGAAAGAAAGAAAGAAGGAAAGAAAGCTCCAAGTCAGTCAGGAGCAGAGAACCAGAAGGAGACGCTTCCTGGTGAAGAACCTGGGACCCAGAGGTCCAGGTGACACCACGCAGAGACAGAAGGAGTCGCAGGGCCACGGGTAGTCCTGGAGGTACCACGAGCAGTCCTTGTTAGGTACCGAAGAGAGGGCCTAGAGGCGCCACGGGTAGTTGCAGGCTGCGGTGGCCTGTTCCACATTAACATCGGTGGAGTGATTAAGCTGCGACAGGGGACGGTCCCTAGAGACTGGAGGAGTGCAAAGACAATCTCCAAACAGTAAAAACCGAGGCCCAGGGAACGTTGTAAACTCCCAGGGCCAGAACCCATAGCAGACCTTCAGAAAAGGGGTAATCAGCTGACAGGTGACCCCCCAGCCTGGAGGCTGTAGTGGAGGCCAAGCCAGGTCCACCCTAACAAAGGCAAGGCTAAGGGAGACAGCAGAAGAAAGAGACACCAAGAGAAGAGCACCGGCTTTCACTCTCAGATTCACCCAGAAACGGCGGAGGTCCCTGACAGTGGTCCCAGCAGTCTGAGGGTCCCTACAGCTGTGACAAGAACTGTGAGTAAAGAACTTGAACTGCACCCTTGGAGTTGCCTCTGTTATTTCATCTGCATAGACACTCACAAGCACCAACTGTGCCCCGGGCATTGCTCCACCTGTGGGGAGCAGTACTACCATTGCTGCCATAACATCATCCCGGAGGTCTCACACAGCAGCGGCGGCTTATTAGCCGCATACCACAGGTGGCGTCACGAACACGACCATTAACAAGTAAGCCACATATTCTACTGACACCCACCAGGGCCACGGAGCCGGGCCCAGCCACCACTGACTACCACCGGACTAGTCCGGCCCGGCACCGGGTGTCCCATAGCCCTGGGGTGGGCGAGTCAACTTTTGGCGTCACGAACAGGATTTCGTGCCCGGTCTAACCGGGTACTGTGCGCCTGGAGAACCGTGTGACAGACTGTGTACTTTACTGAGAAACCGCCGCCATTAGCGCTGCTGAGAGCGGGAAGAAGGGGGGCGTGCAAGAAGAAAGGGCGCGAAGAGAAGCCCCGCCCCCTTGTCCAAGAAAAGAGCGCGAAGCGGTGCCCGCCATAGAAGGCGGAAGAAGAAGCAATGGCGACTAGACAAGCTGGCCGACTGGCAGAGAGAGTCTAAATGCCAAACCAGCAGATAAAGAAAATGTACCTTATCGCAAGCGGAGTGATGCCGGCCGTGATGGGCTGGGCGCCCGTCTGGCGCCAGATGCAAGTGCAGCCTCCGGCCCCGCCGCCGAGAAGGGAAAGGGAGAAGCTGAGTGGCGTGGTCGAGCACCCGAGCAGTGATCCAGCAAGCGTTCCCCAGGTCGGCAGCATGGCAGAGAGGCTGCAGGAGTGTACACCTGGGACCGGGAAGATGGATCCCGAGCTGGACCTGCTCCGGGAGGAAATGCGGATCCTGGCTCGGAGACTGCGTAACCTGCAAGCAGAGGTGGACCGGCGGAGTGAAACACCGATGGTGCCGGAGAGTGTGGGCCACAGGATGCAGGCCGCGGAGCAGCGACTGGGTGAGCAATGTGAAGCCCCGACCCGTTCGGACCCACTGACCCACCAAGCGCCACCGCCCTGTCCCTCTAATGTCCCGCAGGCCTTCCCCGCCAGCCCCGCTGATGCCCGGTGGGGCACCGGAGGCCTGCCCGAAACCCCCGCAGACGGAGCCTGGGGAGGGGTGGACCCCGACCAGCTAGTGGGCCCCCTACCGAGTCCCCCTGTGAGTCTCCTGGGAGCGACATCCCCGGGAGTGCACTGGGACGCAGCGCCCATAGAGAGTAGGGGACTGCAAAAGCCCCTGCGCCCCAAGGAAACCGCACTGCCAAACGAGCTGACCTGCCGGAGATTGGTGCAGGAGTACCAGCAGGAGCGGGAGGCCCGGGAGGAGACGGCCTCAGAAGAACCGGAGTGGCGCCGCACTATGCCAGCGTGCAGCGTCTCCCCTGTCAGCAGCAGCCGCAGCACTACCCCAACGCAGGCCCAAGCCGCAGAACTGAGCAGCGGGCCTGCAACAGCCACGCAGGAGACACAGACCCGGATCTCCATGGCTTGTTTGATGCAAGGTGCACGGTCAAAGCAGGACACCAAAGATCACAGCAACAGCTCCCTGCAAACAAGCAGCCCTTTGCTGGAACGCAGTGTTGTGCCTCCAAGCAGCCCTACTTCTATCCAGGCTGCAGCGCCTCGCAGAAGGTCAGTGACCAGTGCCCAGGGCCCTGCCAAAGAAGGACCCCTGCAATGAAGAGTAAAGATGAAGAGATGCTGAACTGTATATAGCCCCTGTCTGCCCCTCATTCTTTTCGAAGATGACACCCTATCCTGCTGTACTGCCGCTAATGCTTTTTGAAGACGTCACCCCCCATGTTTATGTGTTACCGGGCCACTGGACTGGAATGTGGGCCCCGGTGAAAGTGTATGTGTCATGTCATACCAGGCCACTGGACTTAGTGGCTGGTATGTTGTTTATGTGTCCTATGTAACCAGGCCATTGGACTTAATGGCTGGTTGATTTTGTCCCATTAGTGTTTGATTGAAAGAAACGAACTGCCGGGCTACTGGACTTGTAGTAGCCAAAAATGTAATTAGTTGCACCCGTTGTGCCCCCTACCAGAATTATGGGGGATTTGCCCGAACCGTGCAATGGACTGGAAGTGCACACTTAGAGTTTTCTTTATAAGAAGTTCGCAACGTTTATGATATGTGCCTCCCATAAAGGGAAGAAATGTTTTACTGTTTTATGTTATTGCATACCAAAAATGTTTTGCAGTTCTCCCACTTGTTTTTGTTGTTTTTCAGCCCGAGGACGTGCTGGGATTTGCTGTGGGGGAGTGTGGCGCCCCTGAGGCTTCCGTCGCCACAGGTCATTACACCCCATCAGCGGTGTGATGCCCCATTCTGGGAGAGGAAGAGGGTGAACTCCGGTCCCCTGGTAAATCCACACTACACCCATTGCTAGGGACACACAGGACCAGGGAAAGTGGCAGGCAACCCTCCCATGCTGCATGCTGGGAGGGGCCGTAAGACCCATCCCTGCTCCCATAGGTTACAGCTTAGCAACTGGAGAGGTGGGAGGAGCCAAGGAGAGCAGACAGAGATAGGAAGGTCAAGTTTAGTCAGTTACCTCGGGGAGTGAGAGAGTGAAGAGTGAGCATGTAGTTGGAGAAGAAGAACGAGAGCAAGGAGGGAGGAGGAGGCCTGCTGGAGGCAGGCAAGGAAGAGAAAGAAAGAAAGAAAGAAGGAAAGAAAGCTCCAAGTCAGTCAGGAGCAGAGAACCAGAAGGAGACGCTTCCTGGTGAAGAACCTGGGACCCAGAGGTCCAGGTGACACCACGCAGAGACAGAAGGAGTCGCAGGGCCACGGGTAGTCCTGGAGGTACCACGAGCAGTCCTTGTTAGGTACCGAAGAGAGGGCCTAGAGGCGCCACGGGTAGTTGCAGGCTGCGGTGGCCTGTTCCACATTAACATCGGTGGAGTGATTAAGCTGCGACAGGGGACGGTCCCTAGAGACTGGAGGAGTGCAAAGACAATCTCCAAACAGTAAAAACCGAGGCCCAGGGAACGTTGTAAACTCCCAGGGCCAGAACCCATAGCAGACCTTCAGAAAAGGGGTAATCAGCCGACAGGTGACCCCCCAGCCTGGAGGCTGTAGTGGAGGCCAAGCCAGGTCCACCCTAACAAAGGCAAGGCTAAGGGAGACAGCAGAAGAAAGAGACACCAAGAGAAGAGCACCGGCTTTCACTCTCAGATTCACCCAGAAACGGCGGAGGTCCCTGACAGTGGTCCCAGCAGTCTGAGGGTCCCTACAGCTGTGACAAGAACTGTGAGTAAAGAACTTGAACTGCACCCTTGGAGTTGCCTCTGTTATTTCATCTGCATAGACACTCACAAGCACCAACTGTGCCCCGGGCATTGCTCCACCTGTGGGGAGCAGTACCACCATTGCTGCCATAACATCATCCCGGAGGTCTCACACAGCAGCAGCGGCTTATTAGCCGCATACCACAGGTGGCGTCACGAACACGACCATTAACAAGTAAGCCACATATTCTACTGACACCCACCAGGGCCACGGAGCCGGGCCCAGCCACCACTGACTACCACCGGACTAGTCCGGCCCGGCACCGGGTGTCCCATAGCCCTGGGGTGGGCGAGTCATATGCATTGCATGACTTGTGACAGTCATCACACTCCACCCTCCCTCCTTCTCCCTGAAGTGCTTTGTGTATGGCCATGCCTATGTGAGTAGAGCCGAACTGCCCAATCAGTGACTTCCAATGAAGTTTGGGTCAAGTTCGGATACAGAACAGAACATTTTCTAAAGTCCGGCTGAACCCGCAGAAGCTGAATCTCCACGGGTCCGCTCATCTCTACTTATGAATCAAACATATCACAGGGTAAAGAGCAAATTACGCTTCTAATATTGTCTGTTCTATAGTATTAATACAAAAAACATTTTTAGCTTTAAAGTATTCTCCCGTGATTTCCATGGTGCATTTTCTATCTCACCCGCGGACCTTGGAACCTGTAAAGCTTGGGTCAGGGACAGTAGTGAGATACATGAACATGCATGGGATGTCTTTGAAGCATAATATCAAAGACAATTACCACTTAATGAATAAAAAAAGCTAAAAGCAACAATTTTCTAACACATGAAAGTGGCTTGAGTAAATAGCATTTTAGGCATTCTGCTGGAGACTGAATCTACTGCGTATTACCATTACAAAGTATGTGCTTTATCCTGTTGGTTCAGCCAGCGGCCACATAGCATCATGCAGAGTAATCAGACTCGGGCTTTTACTTTCCTATTATTGGTGCAGTAATGCAGCTTGAAATGACACCTACTTACTTCTCCTGCTTCGGGAGGTGTACTTTTTTTTTAACAGAATGCATTTTTTATTTTCTGATTTTATTTGTGAACCATTTTTTACCTTTTTTGCAGATATTACTAGGTTACAACAGGACATACAGTGTGTCCACCCATATCCTGTCCACCGCCATTTACTTGAGAATGGCGGCAGATATAGGCATAGAAGTGGTGTCTAGGTATAGTAAAGTAGCCATGCGCTATGCAATGAAACCACCTATAGCGCCACCTGGTGGAAAACAACGGAGTTAGCATTTTTATCTCGAAAATGGAATGAGATAGAGAAAAAAAGTGAATTACAAAGTTGCAGGGCATCATCAATTCAATACGGATCGACACCTTGCATACAGAAATGCTATGATTAGAACGTGTAAAACTCACAAGGCTGCGGACGTGAAGCGATACCTCATGGAGACCTTCCTACAAGTCATTGGGTATGGTGGATGTGTGGAGTGGCCTCCGCTCACCTGTCCTGACCCCATTGGACTTCTTTCTGTGAGGTCACATCAAACAGCGGGTGTATGCGACCCCTCCACCAACATTGCAGGACCTACGACGACGTATCACAGATGCTTGTGCAAACGTGTCACCTACCATATTGCACAACGTGCAGCAAGATACAGTATGCTGTGCAGAGGCCAGATGTGCATTGCAGCTGACGGGGGCCACGTTGAGCATCAAAGTTAAATGAGCGCCATATGCGTGACCAGCATTCAATGTTTTGGGGGGTCATGGGTTTCATATCATAGCATTTCTGTATACAAGGTGTCGATTCGTATTGAATTGATGATGCCCTACAACTTTGTAATTCACCCGAATACATCCGCTGGAGGAGACTGGTCACTGGCAATTTGGTTTACCACTGGACTTGTGTGCAATTCTTTGAACTGTGAGTACACCATTCAGCCCCGGTCCAACCCTGCAAACCATCCTCAGCAGTCATTGCTCCCGTACACCCTGGGCCCCTGGACTACACCTCCCCTACCCGTGGAGGGGATTCCATCCTGCTGCCCCGCTCCATCAGCCCCGGGCATCCCATCACCAGGCAGCAGCGTGTCACCATCCCTCACCACAACCCACAGGTGTACAAGCTCTATAAGCCCGGGTCCGGTCACCACTCGAGTCGCAGTAATGAACCCAGATCTGAGCAGCCCCTGCAGCGGCCCGGCCCCCGTCCGCAACACTACGTTTTGAATAACCTGTTATTGCATTTTCTGCAAAATTTGCGACGACCAAAAACGTAATTTTGGCGTTTGGAATTTTTTTGGTGCTATGCCTTTTACCATTCAGATTAACTGATTTTATGTTTTGATAGATCGGACATTTGTGAATGCAGTGATGCCAAATATGTGTATATTTTTATTTTTTAACCTTTTAGTTTAAAATGGGGTCAATGGAGGTGATTTGAACTTTTAGATTTTTTGTATCTTTTTTTTTATTTATTTTTTTAATTTATTTTACTAGTCCACCTAGGGGATATAAGGATCAGAAATCTGGTTGATGATTCATTTCTATTGATCAGAGCTGCCCAGCTCAGATCAGCAGAAATGCTGGTCTCATGTTAGAAATGCTATTCTGCTGGCTGTAAGAGGAACTACGTCATGATAGCGACAGGAGTCATCACATGATACGTCCCTGCCATAGCAACCATTGGCTCCCCATGATTAATTAATAATAATAATTTTATTAATTTATATAGCGCTATTAATTCCACAGCGCTTTACATACATTGGCAACACTGTCCCCATTGGGGCTCACAATCAAGAGTCCCTACCTGTATGTCTTTCAAGTGTGGGAGGAAACCGGAGTACCCGGAGGAAACCCACGCAAACTCATTGCAGATGTTGTCCTTGGTGGGATTTGAACCCAGGACCCCAGCGCTGCAAGACAGTAGTGCTAATCACTGAGCCACCGTGCCACCCGATTACTCCACAGGGCCTCTGATGGCAGCGGGGAAAGGCGATACCCCGCTGCGCCCATTTATATCGCTCTGTCACATTTTGACAGTGCAATCTAAGGGATTAACAGGCATGGGTGGATCGTAGTTCCACCTGCACCTGCGATGCACACATGTCTGCTGTTCAAATCAACAGACATGTGCAGGGATCAATGTTGGCTCACTACAGCAGGCGGCGATGATCACCCCGTCATGATTTAGGACATACCAGTACATCCTCCTTCATGAAGGGGTTAATTTATAAAAATGATAGGATTGGCAAATATTTTCATTCTTAAATATGGTCTCTATATCAATATCTCATTTTCACGCTTAAGGCAAAACTCCCCTGGTTGACTCAGGATAACTAATAAAGGGTTAATGCCATTGGTGAAACCATTGCTAATGTACCTGGCATTTAGCCAGTTTCAGGATGTTTGAATTTTCACCCAATATTGTCAAAACGCTCAGCACATGCACGCCAATACTGACTACACTAACAGAGCACTCTGCAAAAAGCCAAATTACAGACTCACATCACCCGGACAGAATACAGAGGAGTCTGCTAAAGATTTTCTTTATCAATAAAATATAAAATCCAAATGTTCAGTTCTTACAGTCATTAAAATATAATAAAAATATAGAATTTTAGTAGTTATATTCTTGTACATAGGGGCAGTATTATAGTAGTTATATTCTTGTACATAGGAGCAGTATTATAGTAGTTATATTCTTGTACATAGGGGCAGTATTATAGTAATTATATTCTTGTACATAGGGGCAGTATTATAGTAGTTATATTCTTGTACATATGGGGCAGTATTATAGTAGTTATATTCTTGTACATAGGGGCAGTATTATAGTAGTTATATTCTTGTACATAGGAGCAGTATTATAGTAGTTATATTCTTGTACATAGGAGCAGTATTATAGTAGTTATATTCTTGTACATATGGGCAGTATTATAGTAGTTATATTCTTGTATATAGGAGCAGTATTATAGTAGTTATATTCTTGTATATAGGAGCAGTATTATAGTAGTTATATTCTTGTATATAGGAGCAGTATTATAGTAGTTATATTCTTGTGCATAGGAGCAGTATTATAGTGGTTATATTCTTGTACATAGGGGCAGTATTATAGTAATTATATTCTTGTACATAGGGGCAGTATTATAGTAGTTATATTCTTGTACATTGGGGCAGTGTTATAGTAGATATATTCTTGTACATAGAGAGCAGTATTATAGTAGTTATATTCTTGTACATAGGAGCAGTATTATAGTGGTTATATTCTCGTACATAGGAGCAGTATTATAGTAGTTATATTCTTGTACATAGGGGCAGTATTATAGTAGTTATATTCTTGTACATAGGGGCAGTATTATAGTAGTTATATTCTTGTACATATGGGCAGTATTATAGTAGTTATATTCTTGTATATAGGAGCAGTATTATAGTAGTTATATTCTTGTATATAGGAGCAGTATTATAGTAGTTATATTCTTGTACATAGGGGCAGTATTATAGTAGTTATATTCTTGTACATATGGGCAGTATTATAGTAGTTATATTCTTGTATATAGGAGCAGTATTATAGTAGTTATATTCTTGTATATAGGAGCAGTATTATAGTAGTTATATTCTTGTATATAGGAGCAGTATTATAGTAGTTATATTCTTGTACATAGGAGCAGTATTATAGTAGTTATATTCTTGTGCATAGGAGCAGTATTATAGTGGTTATATTCTTGTACATAGGGGCAGTATTATAGTAGTTATATTCTTGTACATAGGGTAGTATTATAGTAGTTATATTCTTGTACATAGGGGCAGTGTTATAGTAGATATATTCTTGTACATAGAGAGCAGTATTATAGTAGTTATATTCTTGTACATAGGAGCAGTATTATAGTGGTTATATTCTTGTACATAGGGGCAGTATTATAGTAGATATATTCTTGTACATAGGGGCAGTATTATAGTAGTTATATTCTTGTACATAGGGGCAGTATTATAGTAGTTATATTCTTGTACATAGGAGCAGTATTATAGTAGTTATATTCCTGTACATAGGGAGCAGTATTATAGTAGTAATATTCTTGCATATAGGGGCAGTATTATACTAGTTATATTCTTGTACATAGGGGCAGTATTATAGTAGTTATATTCTTGTACATAGGGGCAGTATTATAGTAATTATATTCTTGTACATAGGGGCAGTATTATAGTAATTATATTCTTGTACATAGGGGGCAGTATTATAGTAGTTATATTCTTTTACATAGGGGGCAGTATTATAGTAGTTATATTCTTGTACATAGGGGCAGTATTATAGTAGTTATATTCTTGTACATACGGGGCAGTATTATAGTAGTTATATTCTTTTACATAGGGGGCAGTATTATAGTAGTTATATTCTTGTATATAGGGGCAGTATTATAATAGTTATATTCTTGTACATATGGGCAGTATTATACTAGTTATATTCTTGTACATAGGGGCAGTATTATAGTAGTTATATTCTTGTACATGGGGGCAGTATTATAGTAGTTATATTCTTGTACATAGGAGCAGTATTATAGTAGTAATATTCTTGTACATATGGGCAGTATTATAGTAGATATATTCTTGTATATAGGGGGCGGTATTATTGTAGTTATATTCTTGTACATAGGGGCAGTATTATAGTAGTTATATTCTTGTACATAGTGGGCAGTATTATAGTAGTTATATTCTTCTACATAGGGGCAGTATTATAGTAGTTATATTCTTGTACATGGGGGCAGTATTATAGTAGTTATATTCTTGTACATAGGGGCAGTGTTATAGTGGTTATATTCTTGTACATAGAGAGCAGTATTATAGTAGTTATATTCTTGTACATAGGAGCAGTATTATAGTGGTTATATTCTTGTACATAGGGGCAGTATTATAGTAGATATATTCTTGTACATAGGGGCAGTGTTATAGTAGTTATATTCTTGTACATAGAGAGCAGTATTATAGTAGTAATATTCTTGTATATAGGGGCAGTATTATACTAGTTATATTCTTGTACATAGGGGCAGTATTATAGTAGTTATATTCTTGTACATAGGGGCAGTATTATAGTAATTATGTTCTTGTACATAGGGGCAGTATTATAGTAGTTATATTCTTGCACATAGGGGCAGTATTATAGTAGTTATATTCTTTTACATAGGGGGCAGTATTATAGTAGTTATATTCTTGTACATAGGGGCAGTATTATAGTAGTTATATTCTTGTACATACGGGGCAGTATTATAGTAGTTATATTCTTTTACATAGGGGGCAGTATTATAGTAGTTATATTCTTGTATATAGGGGCAGTATTATAGTAGTTATATTCTTGTACATAGGGGCAGTATTATACTAGTTATATTCTTGTACATAGGGGCAGTATTATAGTAGTTATATTCTTGTACATAGGGGCAGTATTATAGTAGTTATATTCTTGTATATAGGAGCAGTATTATAGTAGTAATATCCTTGTACATAGGGGCAGTATTATAGTAGATACAGTCATATGAAAAAGTTTGAGCCCCCCTATTAATGTTACCCTTTTTTCTTTATAACAATTTGGGGTTTTGCTATTTCAGTTGCATAAATCTAATAACTGATGGACTGAGTAATATTTCTGGATTGAAATGAGGTTTATTGTACTAACAGAAAATGTGCAATCCGCATTTAAGCTAAATTTGACCGGTTCAAAAGTATGGGCACCTCAACATAAAAGTGACATTAATATTATGTAGATCCTCCTTTTGCAGAAATCACAGCCTCTAGTCGCTTCCTGTAGCTTTTAATGAGTTCCTGGATCCTGGATGAAGGTAGATTTGACCATTCCTGTTTACAAAACAATTCCAGTTCAGTTACATTTGATGGTCGCCGAGCATGGACAGCCGCTTCACATCATCCCACAGATGTTCAATGATATTCAGGTCTGGGGACTGGGATGGCCATTCTAGAACATTGTAATTGTTCTTCTGCATGAATGCATGAGTAGATTTGGAGCGGTGTTTTGGATCATTGTCTTGCTGAAATATCCATCCCCTGCGTAACGTCAACTTCGTCACTGATTCTTGCACATTATTGTCAAGAATCTGCTGATACTGAGTTGGATCCATGCGACCCTCAACTTTAACAAGATTCCCGGTGCCGGCATTGGCCACACAGCCCCAAAGCATGATGGAACCTCCACCAAATGTTACTGTGGGTAGCAAGTGCTTTTCTTGGAATGCCGTGTTTTTTTGCCTCCATGCATAACACCTTTTTGTATGACCAAACAACTTAATCTTTGTTTCATCAGTCCACAGGACCTTCTTCCAAAATGTAACCGGCTTGTCCAAATGTGCTTTTGCATACCTCAGGCGACTCTGTTTGTGGCGTGCTTGCAGAAACGGCTTCTTTCGCATCACTCTCCCATACAGCTTCTCCTTGTGCAACGTGCGCTGTATTGTTGACCGATGCACATTGGCACCATCTGCAGCAAGATGATGCTGCAGGTCTTTGGATGTGGTCTGTGGATTGTCCTTGACTGTTCTCACCATTCTTCTTCTCTGTCTTTCTGATATTTTTCTTGGCCTGCCACTTCTAGGCTTAACAAGAACTGTACCTGTGTTCTTCCATTTCTTTACTATGTTCCTCACAGTGGAAACTGACAGTTTAAATCTCTGAGACAACTTTTTGTACCTTCCCCTGAACAACTATGTTGAATAATCTTTGTTTTCAGATCATTTGAGAGTTGTTTTGAGGAGCCCATGATGCCACTCTTCATAGGAGATTCAAAAAGGAGAACAACTTGCAAGTGGCCACCTTAAATACCTTTTCTCATGATTGGATACACCTGCCTATGAAGTTCAAAGCTCAATGAGGTTACAAAACCAATTTAGTGCTTTAGTAAGTCAGTAAAAAGTAGTTAGGAATGTTCAAATCAAGAAATTGATAAGGGTGCCCATACTTTTGCACCGGTCAAATTTTGTTTAAATGCGGATTGCACATTTTCTGCTAGTACAAAACACCTCATTTCAATCCAGAAATATTACTCAGTCCATCAGTTATTAGATATATGAAACTGAAATAGCAAAAGCCCAAATTGTTATAAAGAAAAAAGGTTAACATTAATAGGGGTGCCCAAACTTTTTCATATGACTGTATATTTTTGTACATAGTGGCCAGTGTTATTGTAGTTATACTCTTGCACATAGGGGCAGTATTATAGTAGATATATTCTTGTACATAGGAGCAGTATTATAGTAGTTGTATTCTTGTACATAGGGGGTAGTATTATAGTAGTTATATTCTTGTACATAGGGGCAGTATTATACTAGTTATATTCTTGTACATAGGGGCAGTATTATAGTAGTTGTATTCTTGTACATAGGGGGTAGTATTATAGTAGTTATATTCTTGTACATAGGGGCAGTATTATAGTAGTTATATTCTTGTACATAGGGGCAGTATTATAGTAGTTATATTCTTGTACATAGGAGCAGTATTATAGTAGTTATATCCTTGTACATAACGGGCAGTATTATAGTAGTTATATTCTTGAAGATATGGGGCAGTATTATAGTAGTTATATTCTTGTACATAGGGGCAGTATTATAGTAGTTATATTCTTGTACATAGTGGGCAGTATTATAGTAGTTATATTCTTGTATATAGGGGAAGTATTATAGTAGTTATATTATTGTACGTAGGGGCAGTATTATAGTAGTTATATTTTTGTATATAGGGGGCAATATTGTAGCATTTATATTCTTGTACATAGGGACAGTATTATAGTAGTTACAGTCAGGGCCAGAAATATTTGGACAGTGACACAAGTTTTGTTATTTTAGCTGTTTACAAAAATATGTTCAGAAATACAATTCTATATATAATATGGGCTGAAAGTGCACACTCCCAGCTGCAATATGAGAGTTTTCACATCCAAATCGGAGAAAGGGTTTAGGAATCATAGCTCTGTAATGCATGGCCTCCTCTTTTTCAAGGGACCAAAAGTAATTGGACAAGGGACTCTAAGGGCTGCAATTAACTCTGAAGGCGTCTCCCTCGTTAACCTGTAATCAGTGAAGTAGTTAAAAGGTCTGGGGTTGATTATAGGTGTGTGGTTTTGCATTTGGAAGCTGTTGCTGTGACCAGACAACATGCGGTCTAAGGAACTCTCAATTGAGGTGAAGCAGAACATCCTGAGGCTGAAAAAAAAGAAAAAATCCATCAGAGAGATAGCAGACATGCTTGGAGTAGCAAAATCAACAGTCGGGTACATTCTGAGAAAAAAGGAATTGACTGGTGAGCTTGGGAACTCAAAAAGGCCTGGGCGTCCACGGATGACAACAGTGGTGGATGATCGCCGCATACTTTCTTTGGTGAAGAAGAACCCGTTCACAACATCAACTGAAGTCCAGAACACTCTCAGTGAAGTAGGTGTATCTGTCTCTAAGTCAACAGTAAAGAGAAGACTCCATGAAAGTAAATACAAAGGGTTCACATCTAGATGCAAACCATTCATCAATTCCAAAAATAGACAGGCCAGAGTTACATTTGCTGAAAAACACCTCATGAAGCCAGCTCAGTTCTGGAAAAGTATTCTATGGACAGATGAGACAAAGATCAACCTGTACCAGAATGATGGGAAGAAAAAAGTTTGGAGAAGAAAAGGAACGGCACATGATCCAAGGCACACCACATCCTCTGTAAAGCATGGTGGAGGCAACGTGATGGCATGGGCATGCATGGCTTTCAATGGCACTGGGTCACTTGTGTTTATTGATGACATAACAGCAGACAAGAGTAGCCGGATGAATTCTGAAGTGTACCGGGATATACTTTCAGCCCAGATTCAGCCAAATGCCGCAAAGTTGATCGGACGGCGCTTCATAGTACAGATGGACAATGACCCCAAGCATACAGCCAAAGCTACCCAGGAGTTCATGAGTGCAAAAAAGTGGAACATTCTGCAATGGCCAAGTCAATCACCAGATCTTAACCCAATTGAGCATGCATTTCACTTGCTCAAATCCAGACTTAAGACGGAAAGACCCACAAACAAGCAAGACCTGAAGGCTGCGGCTGTAAAGGCCTGGCAAAGCATTAAGAAGGAGGAAACCCAGCGTTTGGTGATGTCCATGGGTTCCAGACTTAAGGCAGTGATTGCCTCCAAAGGATTCGCAACAAAATATTGAAAATAAAAATATTTTGTTTGGGTTTGGTTTATTTGTCCAATTACTTTTGACCTCCTAAAATGTGGAGTGTTTGTAAAGAAATGTGACAATTCCTACAATTTCTATCAGATATTTTTGTTCAAACCTTTAAATTAAACGTTACAATGTGCACTTGAATTCTGTTGTAGAGGTTTCATTTCAAATCCAATGTGGTGGCATGCAGAGCCCAACTCGCCAAAATTGTGTCACTGTCCAAATATTTCTGGACCTAACTGTATATTCCTTTGCATAGGGGGCAGTATTATAGTAGTTATATTCTTGTATGTAGGGGGCGGTATTATAGTAGTTATATTCTTGTACATAGGGGCTATATTCTTGTACATAGGAGCAGTATTATAGTAGTTATATCCTTGTACATGGGAGCAGTATTATAGAAGTTACATTCTTGTACATGGGAGCAGCATTATAGTAGTTATATTCTTGTACATAGGGGCAGCATTATAGCAGTTATATTCTTGTACATAGGGGCAGTATTATAGTAGTTATATTCTTGTACTTAGGGGGCAGTATTATAGTAGTTATATTCTTGTACATAGGGACAGTATTATAGCAGTTATATTCCTGTGCATAGGGGGCAGTATTATAGTAGTTATATTCTTGTACATAGGGCAGTATTATAGTAGTTATATTCTTGTACATAGGGACAGTATTATAGTAGTTATATTCCTGTGCATAGGGGGCAGTATTATAGTAGTTATATTCTTGTACATAGGGGCAGTATTATAGTAGTTATATTCTTGTACATAGGGGCAGTATTATAGTAGTTATATTCTTGTACTTAGGGGGCAGTATTATCGTAGTTATATTCTTGTACATAGGAGCAGTATTATAGTAGTTATATTCTTGTACATAGGGGCAGTATTATAGTAGTTATATTCTTGTACATAGGAGCAGTATTATAGTAGTTATATTCTTGTACATAGGGGCAGTATTATAGTAGTTATATTCTTGTACATAGGGTGCAGTATTATAGTAGTTATATTCTTGTACATAGGGAGCAGTATTATAGTAGTTATATTCTTGTACATGGGGGCACTATTATAGTAGTTATATTCTTGTACATAGGAGTAGTATTATAGTAGTTATATTCTTGTACATAGGGGCAGTATTATCGTAGTTATATTCTTGTACATAGGGAGCAGTATTATAGTAGTTATATTCTTGTACCTAGGGAGCAGTATTATAGTAGTTATATTCTTGTACATAGGGGCACTATTATAGTAGTTATATTCTTGTACATAGGAGCAGTATTATAGTAGTTATATTCTTGTACATAGGGGCAGTATTATAGTAGTTATATTCTTGTACATAGGGGCAGTATTATAGTAGTTATATTCTTGTACATAGGGGCAGTATTATAGTAGTTATATTCTTGTACATAGGGGCAGTATTATAGTAGTTATATTCTTGTACATAGGGGGCAGTATTATAGTAGTTATATTCTTGTACATAGGGACAGTATTATAGTAGTTATATTCTTGTACATAGGAGCAGTATTATAGTAGTTATATTCTTGTACATAGGGGCAGTATTATAGTAGTTATACTCTTGCACATAGGAGCAGTATTATAGTAGTTATATTCTTGTACTTAGGGGGCAGTATTATAGTAGTTATATTCTTGTACATAGGGGCAGTATTATAGTAGTTATATTCTTGTACATAGGGGGGCAGTATTATAGTAGTTATATTCTTGTACATAGGAGGCAGTATTATAGTAGTTATATTCTTGTACACAGGGGCAGTATTATAGTAGTTATATTCTTGTACATAGGGAGCAGTATTATAGTAGTTATATTCTTGTACATAGGGGCAGTATTATAGCAGTTATAGTCTTGTACATAGGGGCAGTATTATAGTAGTTATACTCTTGCACATAGGAGCAGTATTATAGTAGTTATATTCTTGTACATAGAGGGCAGTATTATAGTAGTTATATTCTTGTACTTAGGGGGCAGTATTATAGTAGTTATATTCTTGTACATAGGGGCAGTATTATAGTAGTTATATTCTTGTACATAGAGGGCAGTATTATAGTAGTTATATTCTTGTACTTAGGGGGCAGTATTATAGTAGTTATATTCTTGTACATAGGGGCAGTATTATAGCAGTTATAGTCTTGTACATAGGGGCAGTATTATAGTAGTTATACTCTTGCACATAGGAGCAGTATTATAGTAGTTATATTCTTGTACATAGAGGGCAGTATTATAGTAGTTATATTCTTGTACTTAGGGGGCAGTATTATAGTAGTTATATTCTTGTACATAGGGGCAGTATTATAGACTTAGACATGGGAGAAGTATTATTGTAGTTCTATTCTGTACATTGAATGAAGTATTATAGTAGTTGTATTATTTTTCCAGGATGGAAGACATTATCACTGGAAGATGCTCACGATGGAGGATGTTATTGGAAGAAAGTGCCCAGGATGGGGTCGATTATTACAGGAAGAAGCCAAAACAGGGGGACATTATTAAAATATAGTTTACATTATAATAGGAAGGAACCTAGGATGGGGGATATTATTACTGGAACGGGACATGAACTAATATTATTACTGGAGAGTGCCCAGGGAGGAGGACATTTATATAGGAAAAGTCCCAGTATGGGAGATATTTTTACAGAAAGGGGCCAGGATGGGGGAAGATTATTACAGAAAGGAGGCAAAATGGGGGACATTGTTACAAGGGGTGAACACTCATAGCTTTATAGAATCTAGAACATTATAAGTAATATACATCCAACCAACCTGTGGGCAGGGGCCATGATCTAAATTGGGGTGGCGGTAGGATTGCACAGTTGTAATCTCCTTTTGATAAAACACTGATTGTATTGAAACTACAACAAGCAGCCCTAGAATCAATCTCTGGGTTATTCCATTATGCTGCTCACAGATAACATAGCTAAAAATCCCATCTATCTTCCCCATTATATTATGACTGCAGCTCGGATACTGTATGTACCTCGGGCTCAGTACAGGATAAGTAATGCAATGATTCTCTTTTAAATGACGTTATATAATTTTAACCTTTGACAACATTGAAGAAAGTTTTTACTTTGCAGAAGACTAAGGTATGGAAAGAATATATTTTCCTTTCCCTGTTAAGAATCACGAGAAATATCGGACCAGAAAACGTTTTATTGTTTGTGAAACTTTACTAATTCCTAGGATTTTATTCATTGATTAGTGTTAAAACACATCCGTTATTTTCTTCCATATGACAAGTTTGGTAAAATCCACAAGACTCCGGGCTTTGCAGAAGTTTTAATTGCCCGGATGCAGAGAGAAGCACTGGATAATTTGACCCACATAGACTTTTGATTGATAGATGAGCACAAAGTTCAGTGACATTATTTGACTTAGCAAGTTTTATTTTATCCAAACTTTGCATAATCCGAGCCCAAAACAGGATCATTGTCTCATTCCTTCCATCATCCATGGAGGAGAAGGGGATGGAAAACTGAAAATAACCTTATGTAAAACATGAGTAATGAGCGGAGCGGTAATAATACAAAGTATATGTATATGCAAAGTATAATGCAAAGTATAATAACCCCAGACCCACAGAACATTCCACTAAAGCTCAAACATCACCCGAGGACAGACATTTACATTTTTTTAGCTAAACTAACAAATGAAAACTGCAATTACCTTGGCCACAATGCTTGTCATGCTACAAATTTTCCCCACTCCTCCTTTTTTGTGTAAAACACAATAAGTAAAAAAGTAAATAAAAAGTATAAAAATAAAAACAATCATGAGATTGTAAAAGAAGATGAGCTGTAATTTCTGTTTAGGAGACGAGGACTGTAAAATAGTTTTGAATATGCACTTGTATCATAATGTGCTGCTAAAAGCCAAAAGCCAGCCAAAAGATCGTCTCACCCTACGAACAATCACCGTCATCGGGTGTCACAATGCACTGAGAAACAGAAAATGGCTTCATTATAAATTAAACATGTTAAAAAAAAGAGCTTGCACTCTACCTGGTGAGCTAGGACCCCCTGTTGTGAACAGGTTATTGAACTGGTACAACTGCTGGAAAACAGACACAAGGTCTGGGATCTGTATGTAAGCGACACTTCTGTCATCTCAATAGATAACTCTTCTTGTCTTCAAAGAACTGACAACTAAAAAAATGGTGCCTGTCCGTCCACTATGAATATTTGGGTTTTTGTGAAAAGCGTAGATCTTATCGGGTTCGGCATATTGCGGATCGGATAGACAGATTGCTGGGTGGGGCTGGGGAAAACCCAGCGGTCATGGTGCACATTGGTACTAATGACAAAGTTAGAGGCAGGTGGAAGGTCCTTAAAAATGATTACAGGGAACTAGGAGAGAAGCTGAAGTCCAGGACCTCCAAGGTGGTGTTTTCAGAAATACTACCGGTGCCACGAGCGTCACTAGAAAGACAGCGGGAGCTTATGGAGATAAACACGTGGCTTAGAAATTGGTGCAGGAAGGAAGGGTTCGGGTTCATGGAGAACTGGGCTGACTTCTCAGTCGGCTACAGGCTCTATAGTAGGGACGGGCTGCACCTCAATGGGGAAGGTGCAGCTGTGCTGGGGGAGAAAATGGTCAGACGGATGGAGGAGCTTTTAAACTAGGATCGGGGGGGGGGAGGGAGGGTAGTGGAGCAAATAAGGGGAGAGATAGAGCAGATAGAGACAGGGAGACGGTAGGGGTCAATGAAGGATTAGGGGGGGATGGGACATACAAGGAAAGTAGGGAGGCTAGGAGTAATAAAGGTGTTAATAGGATTAAATGTCTACTGGCAAATGCAAGAAGTCTTGCAAACAAAATGAATGAATTGGAGACTCTTATGTCAACCATGGATTATGATGTGGTGGGCATTACGGAAACCTGGCTGGATGAAAGCCATGACTGGGTGACAAACATACAGGGTTATAGTACATTTAGGAGGGACAGGAAAGGCCAAAAAGGTGGTGGGGTGTGTATATTTATCAAATCTAACCTAAAACCTGTGTTGAATGATGACATTGGGGGGAACAGCAACAATGTAGAGTCAGTATGGGTAAATGTACATGGGGAGGGGAATAATGGAAAAATGCTAATTGGAGTTTGCTATAAGCCTCCTAACATACCTCAACAAACAGAGGGTGAAATGCTGCAACAAATTGAAAAGGCAGCTAATAATAATAATCGGGTTCTTATTATGGGGGATTTCAGCTATCCAGACATACAGTGGGATATAGAATCTTCTGGTTCTGCTAAAAGCTGTAAATTCTTATCTACCATTCAAGACCATTTCCTCTCTCAGATGGTAGATGAACCGACGAGGGGAGATAATCTGCTAGATCTGGTCCTGTCAAATAGACCGGATACAATTTCAGATCTACAGGTCCGGGAGCACTTGGGCACCAGCGATCATAATATGGAAAGCTTCAAAGTAATATTCAATAGAACATTTCAAAGGGGGAATGCTAAAACCTGGAATTTTAGGAAAGCTGATTTCAACAAATTAAGGGAAGAGCTTAAATGTGTAGATTGGGACAAAGTCATAATAACTGGGGATACCGAACATAAATGGGGTAAGTTTAAGGATATACTACTAGATTCCTGTAAAAAACGTATACCCTCTGGTAATAAAATGTCCAGGAATAAAAAGAAACCACTATGGATAAATAAGACTGTACAAAGTATAATAAAACAAAAACAAAGGGCATTTAAAATCTTAAAGGCTGAGAATACAGAAATAGCATTTCAGAAGTATAAAGATATCAATAGGAAATGTAAAAAAGAAATCAAACAAGCAAAACTAGCTACTGAAACAAAAATCGCCAATGACATTAAAATAAATCCCAAAATCTTTTATAAATACATTAATGCCAAAAGGAAAACAAAGGATAGTATCGGCCCCTTAAAATATAATAACAAGTTAGTTATAGAGGACAAACAAAAGACTGAGATATTAAATAGGCATTTCTCATCTGTATTCACCAAGGAACTGACTGTACTAGGGATCATTCAACAAGTGAAAAATCAAAGTTCACCACCCAATATAATTAATTTAACACAAGATGAAGTACGCCTACGTCTGAGTAAATTAAACATTGACAAATCCCCAGGGCCAGATGGCATTCATCCACGAATATTGAGGGAATTGAGCTCCGTAATCGACAGACCGCTGTATCTCATCTTTCTAGACTCACTTGTAACAGGGTTGGTGCCTCAGGATTGGAGGATTGCTGATGTGGTACCGATATTTAAGAAAGGTAAGAGGGTAGATCCAGGTAACTACCGTCCAGTAAGCCTGACATCAGTAGTATGCAAAGTTTTTGAGGGCATTTTAAGGGATGACATGCAAAAATATATTGCAGAAAATAATATGATAACTGACAAACAGCATGGATTCATGAAAGATAAGTCGTGTCTAACCAACCTGTTGGGGTTCTATGAGGGGGTAAGTTCAAACCTGGATATTGGTAATGCAGCTGATGTGATTTATTTGGACTTTGCAAAGGCATTTGATACTGTACCACATAATAGCCTTATACTAAAGCTCCAGAAGCAAGGACTGGGGGAAACTATATGCAACTGGGTAAGGAATTGGCTAAAAGATAGGAAACAAAGAGTAGTCATAAATGGTACATTTTCTAAATGGGCTATAGTCAGCAGTGGGGACCGCAGGGATCTGTACTTGGACCGATTCTTTTTAATCTCTTTATTAATGACCTTGTGGATGGGATTGATAGTACAGTGTCAGCCTTTGCCGATGACACCAAACTATGTAGGATATTAAAAACTGACCTGGATAGTACAATATTACAAAAAGATCTGGATAAGATGTCAGAATGGGCAGATACTTGGCAAATGAGAGTTAATGTTGATAAATGTAAAGTAATGCACCTAGGACGGAGTAATCCTATAGCTGCGTATACATTAAATGGAAGTAAACTCGGGACTACAGAACAGGAGAAGGACTTGGGTATTCTCATTACAAATAAGCTGAGCAGCAGCACTCAATGTCAGGCAGCAGCTGCTAAAGCAAACTAGATTTTAGGGTGTATAAAAAGAGAGATTAGATCCCGTGATCCCAACGTATTGTTACCCCTCTATAATTCACTTGTAAGGCCACATCTGGAATATGGGATCCAGTTTTGGGCTCCACATTTTAAAAAGGACATTCAGAAGTTAGAGTCAGTTCAAAGGCGGGCGACTAGACTACTACAAGGAATGGAGGCTGCCCGTGTGATGACAGGTTGAAAAAGTTAGATATGTTTAGCTTAGAAAAAAGACGTCTCAGAAGAGATCTCATTTCTATGTATAAATACATGTGTGGTCAATATAAGGGACTGGCACATGACTTATTTCTTCCAAAGACAGTACTAAGGACCAGGGGGCACTTACTGCGAGTGGAAGAAAAGCGATTCCAACAGCTAAATAGGAAAGGGTTCTTTACAGTTAGAGCAGTCAGACTGTGGAATGCCCTACCACAAGAGGTAGTAATGGCAGATACTATAACAGCTTTTAAAAAAGGGCTGGATGATTTCCTCAGTACACAAAACATTGTTGGTTATAAATGACTTAGTGACTAAATGTAGAACTGGTGGAGGAAGGTTGAACTAGATGGACCTAGGTCTTTTTTCAACCTAAGTAACTATGTAACTATGTAACTATATAGTAATGGGAGTCACATTTTTGGCATTGTGATTCCAAGTGGAAAATCATGTATCTTCTTAAATAACTGTGGGATTGGTGCATTAGACTCAAAATTAAAATGGGCAGATGGATGACATATATATATATATATATATATATATATATATATATATATATATATACAGTGCCTTGCGAAAGTATTCGGCCCCCTTGAATTTTTCAACCTTTTCCCACATTTCAGGCTTCAAACATAAAGATAAAAATGTTAATGTTCTGGAGAAGAATCAACAAGTGGGACACAATTGTGAAGTTGAACGATATTTATTGCTTATTGTAAACTTTTGTAAAAACAAATAAACAGAAAATTGGGGCGTGCAAAATTATTCATCCCCTTTACTTTCAGTGCAGCAAACTCACTCCAGAAGTTCATTGAGAATCTCTGAATGATCCAATGTTGTCCTAAATGACTGATGATGATAAATATAAGCCCCTGTGGGTAATGAAGTCTCCGTATAAATGCACCTGCTCTGTGATAGTCTCAGGGTTCTGTATAAACCACAGAGAGCATCATGAAGACCAAGGAACACAACAGGCAGGTCCGTGATACTGTTGTGGAGCAGTTTAAAGCCGGATTAGGTTACAAAAAGATTTCCAAAAGTTTAAACATCCCAAGGAGCCCTGTGCAAGCGATCATATTGAAATGGAAGGAGTATCATACCACTGCAAATCTACCAAGACCCAGCCGTCCACCCAAACTGTCATCTCACACAAGGAGAAGACTGATCAGAGATGCAGCCAAGAGTCCCATGATCACTCTGGATGAACTGCAGAGATCTACAGCTGAGGTGGGAGAGTCTGTCCATAGGACAACAATCAGTCATACACTGCACAAATCTGGCCTTTATGGAAGAGTGGCAAGAAGAAAGCCATTTCTCAAAGATATCCATAAAAGGGGTTGTTTAAAGTTTGCCACAATCCCCCTGGGAAACACCAAACATGTGGAAGAAGGTGCTCTGCTCAGATGAAACCAAAATCAAACTATGTGGGCACAATGCCAAACGATATGTTTGGCGTAAAAGCAACACAGCTCATCACCCTGAACACACCAACCCCACTGTCAAACAAGGTGGTGGCAGCATCATGGTTTGGGCCTGATTTTCTTCAGCAGGGACAGGGAAGATGGTTAAAATTGATGGGAAGATGGATGGAGCCAAATAAAGGACCATTCTTGAAGAAAACCTGTTGGAGTCTACAAAAGACCTGAGACTGGGACGGAGATTTGTCTTCCAACAAGACACTGATCCCAAACATAAAGCAAAATCTACAATGGAATAGTTCACAAATAAACGTATCCAGGTGTTAGAATGGCCAAGTCACAGTCTAGACCTGAACCCAATTGAGAATCTGTGGAAAGAGCTGAAAACTGCTGTTCACAAACGCCTCCATCCAACCTCACTCAGCTCCAGCTGTTTACAAAGAAGAATGGGCAAGAATTTCAGCCTCTCCATGTGCAAAACTGATAGACACATCCCCCAAGAGACTTGTGCTGTAATCGCAGCAAAAGGGGGCGCTACAAAGTATTCACTTACACGGGATGAATAATATTGCACGCCCCAATTTTCAGTTATTTATTTATTTTTTTTAAAGTTTAAAATAAGCAATAAATTTCATTCAACTTCACAATTGTGTCCACTTGTTGATTCTTCACCATAAAATATTTTTTTTTTATCTTTAAGGTTGAAAAATTCAAGGGGGCCGAATACTTTCGCAAGGCACTGTATATACAGTATGCAATATATCATATTAGAAAGGTAAAATCATGATATATCAAAATATATATGAAAATATAGTATTAAAATATTCCACTTGAGATCTTCAGGAGATCTTCATATGCTGACAATTAGGAATCCTATAATTTTCTAGAGACCAGAGCCGCATCCCATGATCAGCCCCATCTGAGGTTACCAAAGGGAGGTCTGCGAGTGACTGTTCTTTTATAAATGCAGATTTTGAGTTCACGCCTTTGTTTAATGCTGGAAGATACACTTCTGTGTAGGATTGTTCCATATTTCATTCACGTTTTTCTGTCCATCTGTGACATCAGGTGTACTACTTTTCTTTTGACTATTCCTTTAATTTTTATGTACAGTATCATTTTGTACCCATTTGTAATATATTTTTTATATTTTTATAAACACTGCTTATTTTTTGGAATAAAATATATAAATCTAATAGCTTAGTTACGTTTGCTTTATAAACTCCATCCCTGAAGCCTCATGAGGCTAAATGTTACCAGTAACGCTTGTCCAATTGGCCTGTATAAAAGACTGGTGTGGCAGCTAGTTTTATTGGGGTTATTGAGGGGCTTGGTAATGACTGTACCAAAATATATATATTCCATGTGTTGTAACTGGTTGTGTATATATTATAGGTTCACTGTGAGAGTGCCTAATAATCATCCTAATAGTGAAAGTCTCCTCATCCATCAATCGTGAATTAATTGCATATTGTCCTGACGATAGGATGCAAAGGAGTTCCATTCGTGACACTTTGGTGGCAAGCGGGGGACTATCTGTACAGTCGTGGCCAAAAGTTTTGAGAATGACACCAAAATGATATTTTCACATGATCTGTTGCCCTCTGGTTTTTATTTGTGTTTGTCTGATGTTTACATCACATACAGAAATATAATTGCAATCATATTATGAGACCAAAAGGTTCTATTGACAGTTAGAATGAGTTAATGCAGCAAGCCAATATTTGCAGTGTTGACCCTTCTTCTTCAGGACCTCTGCAATTCTCCCCGGCTGCTCTCAATCAACTTCTGGAGCAAATCCTGACTGATAGCGGTCCATTCTTGCATAAGCAATGCTTGCATTTTGCCAGGATTTGTTGGTTTTTGTTTGTCCACCCGTCTCTTGATGATTGCCCACAAGTTCTCAATGGGATTAAGAT
The DNA here is from genome assembly GCF_048569485.1 of Anomaloglossus baeobatrachus. Taxonomy (NCBI): domain Eukaryota; kingdom Metazoa; phylum Chordata; class Amphibia; order Anura; family Aromobatidae; genus Anomaloglossus; species Anomaloglossus baeobatrachus. The sequence continues at coordinate 124,065,266 of NC_134364.1, forward strand.
CTGGGGAGTTTCCAGGCCATGGACCCAAAATCTCTATGTTTTGTTCCATGAGCCATTTAGTGATCACCTTTGCTTTATGGCAAGGTGCTCCATCATGCTGGAAAAGGCATTGTTGGGCGCCAAACTGCTCTTGGACGGTTGGGAGAAGTTGCTCTTGGAGGACATTCTGGTGCCATTTTTTATTCATGGCTGTGTTTTTAGGCAAGACTGTGAGTGGTGCGATTCCCTTGGCTGAGAAGCAACCCCACACATGAATGGTTTCCGGATGCTTAACAGTTGGCATGAGACAAGACTGGTGCTAGCGCTCACCTCTTCTTCTAATAAGCTGTTTTCCAGATGTCCCAAACAATCGAAAAGGGGATTCATCTGAGAAAATGACTTTACCTCAGCAGTCCACTCCCTGTACCTTTTGCAGAATATCAGTCGGTCCCTGATGTTTTTTCTGGAGAGAAGTGGCTTCTTTGCTGCCCTCCTTGAAACCAGGCCTTGCTCCAGCAGTCTCCGCCTCACAGTGCGTGCAGAAGCCTCACACCAGCCTGCTGCCATTGCTGCGCTAGCTCGGCACTGCTGGTAGTCCCATCCCGCAGCTGAAACAGTTTTAAGATACGGTCCTGGCGTTTGCTGGTCCTTCTTGGGCGCCCTGGAGCCTTTTTGGCAACAATGGGAGCTCTCTCCTTGAAGTTCTTGATGATGCGATAGATTGTTGACTGAGGTGCAATCTTTGTAGCTGCGATACTCTTCCCTGTTAAGCCATTTTTGTGCAGAGCAATGATGGCTGCACGTGTTTCTTTAGAGATAACCATGGTTAACTGAAGAGAAACAATGATACCAAGCACCAGCCTCCTTTTAAAGTGTCCAGCGGTGTCATTCTTACTTATTCATGACTGATTGATCGCCAGCCCTGTCCTCATCAACACCCACACCTGTGTTACTGGAACAATCACTAAAACAATGTTAGCTGCTCCTTTTAAGGCAGGAATGCAATGATGTTGAAATGTGTTTTGGGGGTTAAAGTTCATTTTCTTAGCCAATATTGACTTTGGAAGTAATTGCTGTTAAGCTGATCACTCTTTATGACATTCTGGAGTATATGCAAATTGCCATTAGAAAAACTTAAGCAGTAGACTTTGTAAAAATTAATATTTGTAGCATTCTCAAAACTTTTGGCCATGACTGTATAATCTCCATAGCTGTCCCCTTAGATCGAGGGATTGGAAATTGTGTTTACTGTACTATTGCTATCCTGTCTTTCAAGTAGCTGATTTATTTGCAGAACTGGTACTTAAATAGTTATCTACCTGTTCATAGGAAATTGAGGAACTTGCTGATTGCTGGGGTTCTGACTGCTCGAAGCCTTAAGAATTCAGGGTTCTGGAACCCTGAAAAAATCACTTTGTAACCATATCATAAATGTTGTCATTATGCTCACACTCAACCTCCACTCACTGTATTATTTTTTGTACTTCTGTAAAAAAATCCAAGCACATTTCTACAGATAGGGGATAACTTGTTGTTTTGGAAATAATTCCTTGATCTTCACATAAATGTAACTAATATATTAGATTTTACTCCAAAAGTCAAGTTGATCTTCTTGGTGATTGGCCGCTGCAGACAGGAGAGAGAGAGAGATGAGAGCATGCGCCTGTACTGATGCCATGTGCATGTGATCACTGGGTTTCAGCAGTGTCAATGTGGACATGCAGGATTAGGGATTAAATTAAGTAGTACTTGGTCTGGCCAAGTAAACATTGTCAATAAATCTAAGGGCTAATGTGGCACTCCAGTGGTCATGGGAGCCACAGTGGTGTTGTTCTCCTCACTGGGGGGCAATGCTATGCCTGAAAGCAGGGGGGAAATCTCCATGTCAGGTAAAATCACACACAACACTTCCTAACTCCGGCCAGAAGGGGGAGCTCAAGGTCTGGTTGGGACGAGCTTCCCTGTGCATTTTGGGATGGGGAGAGGTTAGACAGTGAGACAGGAAGAGGGACCTCAGAACACGAGAGGTGAGAAAAGAGAATGGTCGCTGTACGAGAGCTGTTGTGTAAGCTTTCCAGGACCGACCGCAAGAATCAGGACACCGGGGTCTTCGACTATCGGGTGCTAACGATCCAGCAGTAAAACACAGAGGGCAGGACATTCCACATCAACTGGCTCACCAGAGACTCCCAATGCGAAGTAGCACAATAGAGCCCGTGTCCGCAGAAATACAAGCTGGCTCCTTCATCTGGCTCGTGCTGCCCGCCACAAGGGGCAAGGAATATAGCATCTAAGAAGAGGGACGCTGTGCTGCTCCAGGCCACTGCAACCCATACACAAAGCGCACTAAGGAAGGCCTCCAACCCACCTGGCAAGGAAAGATTCCCCACTGCTACCAGGCGGACCGGACAACTTTAATTTCGGGACCATAAAGACTGACCAGTAAAAGGTAAAAGAAACTGGCCTGTGTTGTACAGTTACAATCGGTGTCCTCAGTCCTGCACCCCAGCGCATACCACCATAGACTGCCACCCCAATCATCCTCCCTGGAGCCTAGCTCAACTTGTGGGGTGCTGAACCATGCCGGCCTCACCACCATCCACCCCAGAGGACAGCACCTGCAACAGTGGCTAATCCCTGGCCAAACACCACAGGTGGCGTCACGAAACAACAACTCCCAACATCCTCAACCCTTCCATCCTCAGCTCCCTACCATCATCCCATCCTCCATCCCTTCGTGGACACTTTGGGGTCATGAAACCGGACAGAGCTACCCCTGACATCCCCTGACCCTCGCCGGCCCAGTGACGAGTATTCCCCAGGCCCCGTTGGGTGCTCCACTAAGGGTAGATGTACATTATACTGATTAAGGATCTATAATAGAACTTTAAAGCACACCAATCACCAGGATTTTGCTATATAATCTAAAGCCTGTGCTATACTGGCACTATCATGCTGCTTCTATACATACCGTTAGCTGTCAGCTCGAATGTATAGGTTTTGAAACACAAGTAAGTAAAGTTTGTAAAATGAGCAGCTTTGTGAATGACAGCAGCTGCCGATCAGCTGATAGCTGGGGGGTATTCAAAGTGATTTCTTCCCCCCCTGCCTGTCCATCCTCCCCCTGTTATTTACGCTAATTCTATTATAGAACTGTTTTACTAAGTGACTAGAAGGACGTGTGCTGATGTCATACCCATGTGACCAGAAGGGGTGGGGCCTCAGTCAACAGAAAAATAATGTTGCTTTCTAGTATCAGCAATGTTGGCTGAGGCCCTGTGCCTTCTGGTCACATGGGTATGACATCAGCACTGGTCCTTCTAGCCACTTAGTAAAACGATTCTATAATAGAATTAGCATAAATAACAGGGGGAGGATGGACAGGCAGGGGGGCGGGAATCACTATGAATACCCACCCCAGCTATCAGCTGATCGGCAGCTTCTGACACTCAAAAAGCTGCTCAATTTACAAACTTTACTTTCTTGTGTTTCAAAACCTATACATCTGAGATGACCACTACATGTATGTATAGAATCAGCCTGATAGTGCCAGTATAGCACTGTATGTATAGAATCAGCCTGATAGTGCCAGTATAGCACTGTATGTATAGAATCAGCCTGATAGTGCCAGTATAGCACTGTATGTATAGAATCAGCCTGATAGTGCCAGTATAGCACTGTATGTATAGAATCAGCCTGATAGTGCCAGTATAGCACTGTATGTATAGAATCAGCCTGATAGTGCCAGTATAGCACTGTATGTATAGAATCAGCCTGATAGTGCCAGTATAGCACTGTATGTATAGAATCAGCCTGATGGTGCCAGTATAGCACTGTATGTATAGAATCAGCCTGATGGTGCCAGTATAGCACTGTATGTATAGACTCAGCCTGATAGTGCCAGTATAGCACTGTATGTATAGACTCAGCCTGATAGTGCAAGTATAGCACTGTATGTATAGAATCAGCCTGATAGTGCAAGTATAGCACTGTATGTATAGAATCAGCCTGATAGTGCCAGTATAGAACTGTATGTATAGAATCAGCCTCATAGTGCCAGTATAGCACTATATGTATAGAATCAGCCTGATAGTGCCAGTATAGCACTGTATGTATAGAATCAGCCTGATAGTGCCAGTATAGCACTGTATGTATAGAATCAGCCTGATAGTGCCAGTATAGCATTGTATGTATAGAATCAGCCTGATAGTGCCAGTATAGCACTGTATGTATAGAATCAGCCTGATAGTGCCAGTATAGCACTGTATGTATAGACTCAGCCTGATAGTGCCAGTATAGCACTGTATGTATAGAATCAGCCTGATAGTGCCAGTATACCACTGTATGTATAGAATCAGCCTGATAATGCCAGTATAGCACTGTATGTATAGACTCAGCCTGATAGTGCCAGTATAGCACTGTATGTATAGACTCAGCCTGATAGTGCCAGTATAGCACTGTATGTATAGACTCAGCCTGATAGTGCCAGTATAGCACTGTATGTATAGAATCAGCCTGATAGTGTCAGTATAGCACTGTATGTATAGATTCAGCCTGATAGCGCCAGTATAGCACTGTATGTATAGAATCAGCCTGATAGTGCCAGTATAGCACTGTATGTATAGAATCAGCCTGATAGTGCCAGTATAGCACTGTATGTATAGAATCAGCCTGATAGTGCCAGTATACCACTGTATGTATAGAATCAGCCTGATAATGCCAGTATAGCACTGTATGTATAGACTCAGCCTGATAGTGCCAGTATAGCACTGTATGTATAGACTCAGCCTGATAGTGCCAGTATAGCACTGTATGTATAGAATCAGCCTGATAGTGCCAGTATAGCACTGTATGTATAGAATCAGCCTGATAGTGCCAGTATAGCACTGTATGTATAGAATCAGCCTGATAGTGCCAGTATAGCACTGTATGTATAGAATCAGCCTGATAGTGCCAGTATAGCACTGTATGTATAGAATCAGCCTGATAGTGCCAGTATAGCACTGTATGTATAGAATCAGCCTGATAGTGCCAGTATAGCACTGTATGTATAGAATCAGCCTGATAGTGCCAGTATAGCACTGTATGTATAGAATCAGCCTGATAGTGCCAGTATAGCACTGTATGTATAGAATCAGCCTGATAGTGCCAGTATAGCACTGTATGTATAGAATCAGCCTGATGGTGCCAGTATAGCACTGTATGTATAGAATCAGCCTGATGGTGCCAGTATAGCACTGTATGTATAGACTCAGCCTGATAGTGCCAGTATAGCACTGTATGTATAGACTCAGCCTGATAGTGCAAGTATAGCACTGTATGTATAGAATCAGCCTGATAGTGCAAGTATAGCACTGTATGTATAGAATCAGCCTGATAGTGCCAGTATAGAACTGTATGTATAGAATCAGCCTCATAGTGCCAGTATAGCACTATATGTATAGAATCAGCCTGATAGTGCCAGTATAGCACTGTATGTATAGAATCAGCCTGATAGTGCCAGTATAGCACTGTATGTATAGAATCAGCCTGATAGTGCCAGTATAGCATTGTATGTATAGAATCAGCCTCATAGTGCCAGTATAGCACTGTATGTATAGAATCAGCCTGATAGTGCCAGTATAGCACTGTATGTATAGACTCAGCCTGATAGTGCCAGTATAGCACTGTATGTATAGAATCAGCCTGATAGTGCCAGTATACCACTGTATGTATAGAATCAGCCTGATAATGCCAGTATAGCACTGTATGTATAGACTCAGCCTGATAGTGCCAGTATAGCACTGTATGTATAGACTCAGCCTGATAGTGCCAGTATAGCACTGTATGTATAGACTCAGCCTGATAGTGCCAGTATAGCACTGTATGTATAGAATCAGCCTGATAGTGTCAGTATAGCACTGTATGTATAGATTCAGCCTGATAGCGCCAGTATAGCACTGTATGTATAGAATCAGCCTGATAGTGCCAGTATAGCACTGTATGTATAGAATCAGCCTGATAGTGCCAGTATAGCACTGTATGTATAGAATCAGCCTGATAGTGCCAGTATACCACTGTATGTATAGAATCAGCCTGATAATGCCAGTATAGCACTGTATGTATAGACTCAGCCTGATAGTGCCAGTATAGCACTGTATGTATAGACTCAGCCTGATAGTGCCAGTATAGCACTGTATGTATAGAATCAGCCTGATAGTGCCAGTATAGCACTGTATGTATAGAATCAGCCTGATAGTGCCAGTATAGCACTGTATGTATAGAATCAGCCTGATAGTGCCAGTATAGCACTGGCTTTAGGTTATACAGGAAAATCCTGGTGATTGGCGCACTTTAAATTAAGTAGTACTCGGTCTGGCCAAGTAAATATTGTCAATAAATCTAAGGGTAGATGCATATTATATTGATTAAGGTTCCAGAAGACCACTTAGTCTTTTGGTCATGCTAAGGGTGCACCAATGATTCCTCATTTGCATGTGAAATAATTTTTTAAGAAAAAAAAAAAATAAAAAAGTTAAATACTGAAAATATGATTTTATAGGAGCTAAGTCTTCTATAGGAAAAAGGTTTTTGCACCCATTTGTAGAGCATTATACAGATTTGCGGGGTTGTAGACAGTTTATGCGTATTTTCAGGATGCGTATATATGTATTAGCAAATGAAAATGGTGGCGATTGTGCAGAATGTATCTAAATGGCGCGTTGTGCATAATATACTTGGCACAATGATTAGTGACAATTTCCGTCTGTATTGCTGCAAGTCTCACTGAGTGGCTATGGGGCCGTATATAAAGCTTCCAGACCAGATTGCCTGCTCTTATTCCTCCCCAGAATATAGTCTGCACAATGTGCGCAGAACGTACCGTTTTCATTAACAAAATTATTCTTTTGACAAAAAAAAAAAGAAAAATAAAGAACAAAATGAACTCGCTATTTCTGCCACTATACCAACATGACACTGCACGTGCGGTACAAAGCTCCGCATACTGAACACTCACTTTGCAATTAACATAATGCATTTTTAGCCTTTAAATATTACAATTACTCTGAAAGCAGCAATGAGCAATGACAGCCTGAAATGTCTGCCGCGGTAAAGATATAGGGTCTCACTAACTAAACAACGTCCCACTGCTATACTGGACGCAATTTATTCTATTATTACATTAGGATTTCCCACAGTTATGCTTCTGTCTATGGAACAATAGCAAACAATTCCGCCAGTGTTCATACTAACAACATCAATGGGTACCACACCATAACTGGGAAAACTCGGCCCCCATATAAATGGTATATAAATACCATATGTATAAACATTCTTTCTTCTATGTACAAGAATATAACTACTATAATACTGCCCCCTATATACAAGAATATAACTACTATAATACTGCCCCCTATGTACAAGAATATAACTACTATAATACTGTCCCCTATGTATAAGAATATAACTGCTATAATACTGCCTCCTATGTACAAGAATATAACTACTATAATACTGCCCCCTATGTACAAGAATATAACTACTATAATACTGTCCCCTATGTATAAGAATATAACTGCTATAATACTGCCTCCTATGTATAAGAATATAACTACTATAATACTGCCCCTATGTACAAGAATATAACTACTATAATACTGCTCCCTATGTACAACAATATAACTACTATAATACTGCCCCTATGTACAAGAATATAACTACTATAATACTGCTCCTATGTACAAGAATATAACTACTATAATACTGCTCCCTATATACAAGAATATAACTACTATAATACGGCCCCTATGTACAAGAATATAACTACAATAATACTGCCCCTATGTACAAGAGTATAACTAATATAATACTGCCCCCTATGTACAAGAATATAACTACTATAATACTGCCCCTATGTACAAGAATATAACTACTATAATACTGCCCCTATATACAAGAATATAACTACTATAATACTGCCCCATATGTACAAGAATATAACTAATATAATACTGCTCCCTATATACAAGAATATAACTACTATAATACTGCTCCTATGTACAAGAGTATAACTACTATAATACTGCTCCTATGTACAAGAATATAACTACTATAATACTGCCCCTATGTACAAGATTATAACTACTATAATACTGCCCCTATGTACAAGAATATAACTACTATAATACTGCCCCTATGTACAAGAATATAACTACTATAATACTGCCCCTATGTACAAGAATATAACTACTATAATATGGCCCCTATGTACAAGAATATAACTACTATAATACTGCCCCTATGTACAAGAATATAACTACTATAATACTGCCCCTATGTACAAGAATATAACTACTATAATACTGCCCCTATGTACAAGAATATAACTACTATAATACGGCCCCTATGTACAAGAATATAACTACTATAATACGGCCCCTATGTACAAGAATATAACTACTATAATACTGCCCCTATGTACAAGAATATAACTACTATAATACTGCCCCTATGTACAAGAATATAACTACTATAATACTGCCACTATGTACAAGAATATAACTAATATAATACGGCCCCTATGTACAAGAATATAACTACTATAATACTGCCCCTATATACAAGAATATAACTACTATAATACTGCCCCTATGTACAAGAATATAACTACTATAATACTGCCCCTATGTACAAGAGTATAACTACTATAATACTGCTCCTATGTACAAGAATATAACTACTATAATACTGCCCCCTATGTACAAGAATATAACTACTATAATACTGCCCCTATGTACAAGAGTATAACTACTATAATACTGCTCCTATGTACAAGAATATAACTACTATAATACTGCCCCTATGTACAAGAATATAACTACTATAATACTGCCCCTATGTACAAGAATATAACTACTATAATACTGCCCCTATGTACAAGATTATAACTACTATAATACTGCCAGTATGTACAAGAATATAACTACTATAATACTGCTCCTATATACAAGAATATAACTACTATAATACTGCCCCCAAGCTGTGAGGTTGTGTGTGAGCAGTTCTCCTGATGTCTGGAGCAAGCCCAGGGCGGGGCCCCCCTGGGCGGGGAAGCTCCCCAGGCAAGGCCCAGGCTTCCCGGCCTACACTGGGACACGGCTCCCAGGCCTCTTCCATTGGGAATACCACCCCCAGAGTCGCTGTGAGACCTGTGACTGTAGCACAAAGCTCCAGCAAGAAAGGAGAAAGTAAGGAATCGGTGTGTAATGTTTTGGGAGGAAAACCAACTCCAAGTGCAGCAAAGAAGCCGGAATATGTCCCTAAAAAAATGCAGCAAAGTGTTAAGTCTTGTGATTCCTGCAGAGAAGCCCCGGTCAGTGCACAGCTCCAGCCAGGAGCTCAGCTTCCATCACCATCAGGTGTGCAGCTCAGCTCTCCGGCCCGCAGACAGAGGACATCTTTGGAGAAGCAGACCCTGCAAGAAAATCTCCAGCAGCAGCATGTGGTGTCCAGCATGGCGAGCTCAGGCCGCACCAGGTCGCAGTCCGGTGCCAGCGGTAAGCAAGTCCCAGTGCCTGGGTCCAGCAAGACCACCATGCAGACATCTGTGGTGGAGGCCTGTAACAAGCCTGTATTCAAGGTCCCTGCACCTGTGGTCAAGCCTGAAGCTGTGGATACAGTGTGTGTACCCGAGCCGCAGCTAGCGGATGAGATGCCTGGACTAGTCAGAAGACTGGGTGAGTTACGGTCGATGAAAGGCATACTGCAGGCGGAGATAGACTGTCTCTATAATCTAAGGGCCACTTTAGATCCTGACCTCTGTGTGTGACCAGAGACTGAACAAAAAGGGTTTGGAGCTGGCGAGTGTGGTGCAGGACATGGACTCTGTGCTGGAGAGTATGGGGCCCCTGGTGCAGGACATGGACACTGTGCTGGAGAGTATGGGGCCCCTGGTGCAGGACATGGACACTGTGCTGGAGAGTATGGGGCCCCTGGTGCAGGACATGGACACTGTGCTGGAGAGTATGGGGCCCCTGGTGCAGGACATGGACTCTGTGCTGGAGAGTATGGGGCCTGTGGTGCAGGACATGGACTCTGTGCTGGAGAGTATGGGGCCCCTGAAGGAGTCCTATATGACCCAGGAATGTTTGGCCTCCCATAGGCAGGACTGTGCTGTGGAGACCCCTGCTGTGCAGTCAGAGGCCGCTCGGGACGAGACCCCCCAACAGCAGACGCGACCGGTGATACAGGCGGCCAGATTCTGTTTTCTGGATGGGACACAACTGCAGCTACAGGAGCTTACACCTCAGACTGTGGAGGCACTACAAGTCCCGGAGTGCCCCGCACCGGAGCAGGACCTTCCATGTGTGACTGTCTGTGCTGCTGAGGCCGGTGCACAGCCTGGGGATGGTGTTGTTGTGCCTGTGGGGTCGGGGGCTGGAGGGGATTCACAGTCTGTGATGGACATTGCACAATGTGATGATGATGATGATGCTGCTCATGTTGATGTGCATGACATATGTGATTTTCCCCCTTTGCTATCTAACCCGCAAGGTGTACCAGCCCCCCCTGCTACAGACCCTCGTCCTGTCCGTCAGCCCAGGGTGTCCCGGCAGGTGCCCCCCAGGAATGCCTGGAGCCGCGGCGCACCATCCTTCACCTCCGGCGCCCATTATACCGGTCAGACTTTCAAGCGTATTAATGTTGTGCGTTTTAAGTACATAGGTCCCAAGGAGGTTCTGCCGCAGCGCAGGTACGTGGTGAGGGAGCTGCTGTGCCACCAGATGGGGTTTGTACCGCGTGAGATCCTGGCGGTCTCTAATCTGCAGGACTGGCAGGGCTATGAGGTTAGCTTTAAGCTCATGTCTGACCTGGACAGGTTCTGGGCCGATTACCCCAAGTTCAGGGACACCGAGGACTGGAATGAGTTTTTGTTGGTCCCTATTTCCAGGCCAGATACTGTCACTGTGAATGTCACCTTCTGGAATGAGGCCGTTCCCCCACAGGACACCGAGGTGTGGCTCCGGAGACATTGTGACCTCGTCTCTGGACTCACCAAGGTCAGAGATGAGGACGGTATCTGGACTATGGGGTGGAAGGTACAGGTGAAGCTGAGGCAATATAATAACATCACTGCCCACCTGCCCAACTCCTTCTTCATTGGGAGGGAGAAGGGGAGATGTTACTACCCCGGGCAGCCCCGAAAGTGCTTCAAATGTGGTAAGACTGGTCATCTGGCCAATGCCTGTACCGTGGTGAAGTGCAGCCTGTGTGGGGACATCGGTCATGTCGCTGCAGATTGCCGGGACGTCCGGTGCAACCTCTGTGGTAAGATGGGCCACCCTCACAGGGACTGTCCAGACGCCTGGCACAACATCTGCAGAGAGTTACCGGATGAGGATGTGATGGCAGGGGCAGAGGCTCAGGAGGTGGTGGCAGAGGCTCAGGAGGTGGTGGCAGAGGCCCAGGAGGAGGTTTTACCATCAGGAGAGGTACTGCCCAACTCCGATATCCCCCGGGTGTCCGCTCAGCTAATACCAGTACCAGAGCAGGAGGGTGAGGAAGGGAACATGGAGGTCGTCCCTCAGGTCCGGCAGTCTCAGGTGGCCCCCCCTTCAGCATCTGTATCTGATGACTGGACCATTAGTCAGAATAAAAGGAAGAAGAAGGACGCGTCCTCCCGTAGACCTGAGGCTGCATGTGACAGGGCTAGTAAGAAGGTCCAGAGCTCTGTGGGTGCGATGGTCGTGTCCAACAAGTATGGGGCTTTGTCCCATGATGATGATTTTGAGAGGGAATTGGGGACACTTGAATGTGACAGGGACATAGAGGAACATCCCCCGCCAAAGCGGAGGCCCCTCTCTGTAGACCCTCAGGTAGAATCTGCCATGGACACCGGTGGTGGACAGAATGTCCCTGACTCGGGATGATGAGTATCACTCTGCTCCTTCTATATATTGTATGGTGATTGCTGAGTTTCATTGATGCTTCATTCCCCCACAGGTGTGGACTCGTTACTTTATTTCTGTATTTGATCTGATTATTTAGTGGCGGTGTCTGTGTAACCTCAGTGATTTGTGGCCTGTATTAATGTGAGTTTTTGTTTCTTATTCATGTATTTATGTTTGTTTTTTCTAATAAAAATTGCCCCCTATATACAAGAATATAACTACTATAATACTGCCCCTATGTACAAGAATATAACTACTATAATACTGCCCCTATGTACAAGAATATAACTACTATAATACTGCCCCTATGTACAAGAATATAACTACTATAATACTGCCCCTATATACAAGAATATAACTACTATAATACTGCCCCTATGTACAAGAATATAACTACTATAATACTGCCCCTATGTACAAGAGTATAACTACTATAATACTGCTCCTATGTACAAGAATATAACTACTATAATACTGCCCCCTATGTACAAGAATATAACTACTATAATACTGCCCCTATGTACAAGAGTATAACTACTATAATACTGCTCCTATGTACAAGAATATAACTACTATAATACTGCCCCTATGTACAAGATTATAACTACTATAATACTGCCCCTATGTACAAGAATATAACTACTATAATACTGCCCCTATGTACAAGAATATAACTACTATAGTACGGCCCCTATGTACAAGAATATAACTACTATAATACTGCCCCTATGTACAAGAATATAACTAATATAATACGGCCTCTATGTACAAGAATATAACTATTATAATACTGCCCCTATGTACAAGAATATAACTACTATAATACTGCCCCTATGTACAAGAATTTAACTACTATAATACTGCCCCTATTTACAAGAATATAACTACTATAATACAGCCCCTATGTACAAGAATATAACTACTATAATACTGCCCCTATATACAAGAATATAACTACTATAATACTGCCCCTATGTACAAGAATATAACTACTATAATACTGCCCCTATGTACAAGAGTATAACTACTATAATACTGCCCCTATGTACAAGAATATAACTACTATAATACTGCCCCTATGTACAAGATTATAACTACTATAGTACGGCCCCTATGTACAAGAATATAACTACTATAATACTGCCCCTATGTACAAGAATATAACTACTATAATACGGCCCCTATGTACAAGAATATAACTACTATAATACTGCCCCTATGTACAAGAATATAACTACTATAATACTGCCCCTATGTACAAGAATATAACTACTATAATACTGCCCCTATGTACAAGAATATAACTACTATAATACTGCCCCTATGTACAAGAATATAACTACTATAATACGGCCCCTATGTACAAGAATATAACTACTATAATACTGCCCCTATATACAAGAAAATAACTACTATAATACTGGTCCTATATACAAGAATATAACTACTATAATACTGCTCCTATATACAAGAATATAACTACTATAATACTGCTCCTATATACAAGAATATAACTACTATAATACTGCCCCTATGTACAAGAATATAACTACTATAATACTGCCCTTATGTACAAGAATATAACTACAATAATACTGCCCCTATGTACAAGAGTATAACTACTATAATACTGCTCCTATGTACAAGAATATAACTACTATAATACTGCCCCCTATGTACAAGAATATAACTACTATAATACTGCCCCTATGTACAAGAGTATAACTACTATAATACTGCTCCTATGTACAAGAATATAACTACTATAATACTGCCCCTATGTACAAGATTATAACTACTATAATACTGCCCCTATGTACAAGAGTATAACTACTATAATACTTTCCCTATGTACAAGAATATAACTACTATAATACTGCCCCTAGGTACAAGAATATAACTACTATAGTACGGCCCCTATGTACAAGAATATAATTACTATAATACTGCCCCTATGTACAAGAATATAACTACTATAATACGGCCCCTATGTACAAGAATATAACTACTATAATACGGCCCCTATGTACAAGAATATAACTACTATAATACTGCCCCTATGTACAAGAATATAACTACTATAATACTGCCCCTATGTACAAGAATATAACTACTATAGTACTGCCCCTATGTACAAGAATATAACTACTATAATACTGCCCCTATGTACAAGAATATAACTACTATAATACGGCCCCTATGTACAAGAATATAACTACTATAATACTGCCCCTATGTACAAGAGTATAACTACTATAATACTGCTCCTATATACAAGAATATAACTACTATAATACTGCCCCTATGTACAAGAATATAACTACTATAATACTGCCCCTATGTACAAGACTATAACTACTATGATACTGCACCTATATACAAGAATATAACTACTATAATACTGCCCCTATGTACAAAAATATAACTACTATAATACTACTCCCTATGTACAAGAATATAACTACTATAATACTGCTCCCTATGTACAAAAATATAACTACTATAATACTGCTCCCTATGTAAAATAATATAACTACTATAATACTACTCCCTATGTACAAAAATATAACTACTATAATACTGCCCCCTATGTAAGAAAATATAACTACTATAATACTACTCCTATGTACAAGAATATAACTACTATAATACTGCTCCCTATGTACAAGAATATATCTACTGTAATATTGCTTCCTATACACAAGAATATAACTACTATAATACTACTCCTATGTACAAGAATATAACTACTGTAATACTGCCCCTATGTACAAGAATATAACTACTATAATACTGCTCCCGATTTGCAAGAATATAACTACTATAATACTACTCCTATGTACAAGAATATAACTACTATAATACTGCTCCCTATATACAAAAATATAACTACTATAATACTGCTCCCTATGTACAAGAATATAACTACTATAATACTGCCCCTATGTACAAGAATATAACTACTATAATACTGCCCCTATGTACAAGAATATAACTACTATAATACTGCCCCTATGTACAAGAATAAAACTACTATAATACTGCCCCTATGTACAAGAATATAACTGCTATAATGCGGCCCCTATGTACAAGAATATAACTACTATAATACTGCCCCTATATACAAGAATATAACTACTATAATACTGCTCCTATATACAAGAATATAACTACTATAATACTGCTCCTATATACAAGAATATAACTACTATAATACTGCTCCTATATACAAGAATATAACTACTATAATACTGCTCCTATATACAAGAATATAACTACTATAATACTGCTCCTATATACAAGAATATAACTACTATAATACTGCCCCTATGTACAAGAATATAAATTTTATAATACTGCCCCTATGTACAAGAATATAACTACTATAGTACGGCCCCTATGTACAAGAATATAACTACTATAATACTGCCCCTAGGTACAAGAATATAACTACTATAGTACGGCCCCTATGTACAAGAATATAATTACTATAATACTGCCCCTATGTACAAGAATATAACTACTATAATACGGCCCCTATGTACAAGAATATAACTACTATAATACGGCCCCTATGTACAAGAATATAACTACTATAGTACTGCCCCTATGTACAAGAATATAACTACTATAATACTGCCCCTATGTACAAGAATATAACTACTATAATACGGCCCCTATGTACAAGAATATAACTACTATAATACTGCCCCTATGTACAAGAATATAACTACTATAATACTGCCCCTATGTACAAGATTATAACTACTATAATACTGCCCCTATGTACAAGAATATAACTACTATAATACTGCCCCTATGTACAAGAATATAACTACTATAATACTGCCCCTAGGTACAAGAATATAACTACTATAGTACGGCCCCTATGTACAAGAATATAATTACTATAATACTGCCCCTAGGTACAAGAATATAACTACTATAGTACGGCCCCTATGTACAAGAATATAACTACTATAATACTGCCCCTATGTACAAGAATATAACTACTATAATACGGCCCCTGTGTACAAGAATATAACTACTATAATACTGCTCCTATATACAAGAATATAACTACTATAATACTGCTCCTATATACAAGAATATAACTACTATAATACTGCTCCTATATACAAGAATATAACTACTATAATACTGCTCCTATATACAAGAATATAACTACTATAACACTGCCCCTATGTACAAGAATATAACTACTATAATACTGCCCCTATGTACAAGAATATAACTACTATAGTACGGCCCCTATGTACAAGAATATAACTACTATAATACTGCCCCTATGTACAAGAATATAACTACTATAATACGGCCCCTATGTACAAGAATATAACTACTATAATACTGCCCCTATGTACAAGAACATAACTACTATAATACTGCCCCTATGTACAAGAATATAACTACTATAATACTGCCCCTATGTACAAGAATATAACTACTATAATACTGCCCCTATGTACAAGAATATAACTACTATAATACGGCCCCTATGTACAAGAATATAACTACTATAATACTGCCCCTATATACAAGAAAATAACTACTATAATACTGGTCCTATATACAAGAATATAACTACTATAATACTGCTCCTATATACAAGAATATAACTACTATAATACTGCTCCTATATACAAGAATATAACTACTATAATACTGCCCCTATGTACAAGAATATAACTACTATAATACTGCCCTTATGTACAAGAATATAACTACAATAATACTGCCCCTATGTACAAGAGTATAACTACTATAATACTGCTCCTATGTACAAGAATATAACTACTATAATACTGCCCCTATGTACAAGAGTATAACTACTATAATACTGCTCCTATGTACAAGAATATAACTACTATAATACTGCCCCTATGTACAAGATTATAACTACTATAATACTGCCCCTATGTACAAGAATATAACTACTATAATACTGCCCCTATGTACAAGAATATAACTACTATAATACTGCCCCTAGGTACAAGAATATAACTACTATAGTACGGCCCCTATGTACAAGAATATAACTACTATAATACTGCCCCTATGTACAAGAATATAACTACTATAATACGGCCCCTATGTACAAGAATATAACTACTATAATACGGCCCCTATGTACAAGAATATAACTACTATAATACTGCCCCTATGTACAAGAATATAACTACTACAATACTGCTCCTATGTACAAGAATATAACTACTATAATACTGCCCCTATGTACAAGAATATAACTACTACAATACTGCTCCTATGTAGAAGAATATAACTACTTTAATACTTCTCCTATCTACTATCAGGTTCGGTTGCTGTCCTGGTTCTGAACACTTTGTCTGTGTATTCATTACCTTTCTACCAACAAGTGTTTCCAATGCTGTAATTGTAATTTAGCCTGCCCTATCACATGGTGGTTGTAACTATTTAAAGCCTCTCTGGGTTTCCATTTTCCACTGTTGATATTTCTAAAGTGGACCCTGCTTGGAACTACAGCCTGTTAGTTTGGTGTTTCTCCTGTCAGATTATTACCTTTGGTTTACCTTATTTTTACTCTTCACCTTCCCCCAGATTCTTTAACAGGTACATGGAACACTTGATGGCTGCTAAGGAAGAAAAGTCGGAGTCATCCAGTTAGGGTTGTTTCAGTCTGCGCGGCGGCCTTTACGGATTTCTGGTTTATTCAAGAACTGAGCAGGTCAGGTGGAGTAGTTTTCATTTAGACCTTATTTATGATTTTTTCGTGTGTGTATAAAACTTGTACATTCTCATAATCATTTGATCTATGGATATAAATTAATCTTTGATTTCAACATGGCCAAACTTTCATGCATATAACTCAACTACCCATAGAAATCACCTGACACCACTGATCAAACAACATTATAATTTCTGTGGATTGAAATTGGCTTTTATTAGATCCTCCATATATGAAACATTGTGTGGACTTACTTATTTTTTATATATAACCTTGTATATTGCTAAATATATATATAATATACAGTATATAATAATAATAAATAATAATAATAAATGCTATTTTAGCATAGTCATAAGATGCCTCTTGCTATTATACATGCAGCAACATTGCTGACAAAGATTTCGGAGGGTAGGAATGTTGTTCTAATATAGACTGTGGCACAGAAATGATACAATACTTGGCCTATGTATGTGTCGTGCTTTACGATAAAGTCTCCTTTGTTAATTTGCAACTACAAGAGAGAATACAGTGATAATTCTCTATATTCTCCTAATTTTCTTCTCTCTTCTTGAGATATAACCCCTCATCGTTGTATGTAATTATAGCCTTCTTAGCCAAAAGGCACATGATTCTCGTGAAGAAGCCTACAGAGAAGATCTGGGTATTATGCCACCACATGTTTACCATTGTTCCCATCCTTTGCCTACAGAACGGCCTAAAATTGGTGCACTCAGGGCTCTTCTATCTTTGACAACACATAGACAATAAATGGCATTTTTGGAGCCCGTTGCTTGACTTTAAAAAAACTCCTTAAATACGGAACGGAGCCCACAGCAGAGCCATGGGCAAAGTGACCCATGACTCCCTTTGTAGGGCAACGAGGGGTTAACTCTTGGAGGTTAGGAAAGTGCAGGTTCTGGGGGGGTATCAAAAGTTTAGGGGGGTTGGTTTAAGCTATATGGGGTGGTTAGGGTTGAATGAGGTTTATAGGGTCAGGATGGGGGGTGGGGACTACCAGTACGACGCGTGTGGCCACGACAAACGGTCCCGCACTCTCACCCTGTATCGAGTTGGGGTGTGGGTGGTGGAGCTGTTTGGGGTTGTATTTTAATAACTATTCGGCGTCATTTTAGCTAGTGGTAGTGAGGAGAGTTTTTGGAGTTGGTAAAATGGTGGTGGGCTTATACAGTGCCTACAAGTAGTATTCAACCCCCTGCAGATTTAGCAGGTTTACACATTCGGAATTAACTTGGCATTGTGACATTTGGACTGTAGATCAGCCTGGAAGTGGTAAATGCAGCAAAAAAGAATGTTATTTCTTTTTTTATTTTTTTTTTAAATTGTGAAAAGTTTATTCAGAGGGTCATTTATTATTCAACCCCTCAAACCACAAGAATTCTGTTTGGTTCCCCTAAAGTATTAAGAAGTATTTCAGGCACAAAGAACAATGAGCTTCACATGTTTGGATTAATTATCTCTTTTTCCAGCCTTTTCTGACTAATTAAGACCTTCCCCAAACTTGTGAACAGCACTCATATTTGGTCAACATGGGAAAGACAAAGGAGCACTCCAAGGCCATCAGAGACAAGATCGTGGAGGGTCACAAGGCTGGCAAGGGGTACAAAACCCTTTCCAAGGAGTTGGGCCTACCTGTCTCCACTGTTGGAAGCATCATCCGGAAGTGGAAGGCTTATGGAACTACTGTTAGCCTTCAACGGCCTGGACAGCCTTTGAAAGTTTCCACCCGTGCCGAGGCCAGGCTTGTCCGAAGAGTCAAGGCTAACCCAAGGACAACAAGGAAGGAGCTCCGGGAAGATCTCATGGCAGTGGGGACATTGGTTTCAGTCAATACCATAAGTAACGTACTCCACCGCAATGGTCTCCATTCCAGACGAGCCCGTAAGGTACCTTTACTTTCAAAGCGTCATGTCAAGGCTCGTCTACAGTTTGCTCATGATCACTTGGAGGACTCTGAGACAGACTGGTTCAAGGTTCTCTGGTCTGATGAGACCAAGATCAATATCTTTGGTGCCAACCACACACGTGACATTTGGAGACTGGATGGCACTGCATACGACCCCAAGAATACCATCCCTACAGTCAAGCATGGTGGTGGCAGCATCATGCTGTGGGGCTGTTTCTCAGCCAAGGGGCCTGGCCATCTGGTCCGCATCCATGGGAAGATGGATAGCACGGCCTACCTGGAGATTTTGGCCAAGAACCTCCGCTCCTCCATCAAGGAACTTAAGATGGGTTGTCATTTCATCTTCCAACAAGACAACGACCCAAAGCACACAGCCAAGAAAACCAAGGCCTGGTTCAAGAGGGAAAAAATCAAGGTGTTGCAGTGGCCTAGTCAGTCTCCTGACCTTAACCCAATTGAAAACTTGTGGAAGGAGCTCAAGATTAAAGTCCACATGAGACACCCAAAAAACCTAGATAACTTGGAGAAGATCTGCATGGAGGAGTGGGCCAAGATTACTCCAGAGACCTGTGCCGGCCTGATCAGGTCTTATAAAAGACGATTATTAGCTGTAATTGCAAACAAGGGTTATTCCACAAAATATTAAACCTAGGGGTTGAATAATAATTGACCCACACTTTTATGTTGAAAATTTATTAAAATTTAACTGAGCAACATAACTTGTTGGTTTGTAAGATTTATGCATCTGGTAATAAATCCTGCTCTTGTTTGAAGTTTGCAGGCTCTAACTTATTTGCATCTTATCAAACCTGCTAAATCTGCAGGGGGTTGAAGACTACTTGTAGGCACTGTATATCAGGTGGATGGTAACCCCCTCCTTTTCCTTTGGAAAGGTAATTATCTGGCGGACTTTGCGGCTCTCCAGGGTGGGGTCCCCTGGGAGTCAGTGATAGTTAAATAGTTATTCGGTAAGAGGTGTCCCTGAGCTGGTGTTCATGGGTGGAAGCAAAGCCAAGTGGTGTATTACTACTATGGGAATGTCCGCCAGAGTTTTGGAGCTCAAAGAACCCTCCTCGCTTTAACAAGTTATGTTATTTATTTACCGTTATGTTTGTGTAATAAAGAGCAAATTTGGCCAATTTATCCAAGCAGTCATGTGCTCATCGGAGGGGGAATGGAGGGGGAATCCATGGGAAAAAGAATAAAGTCTTATTGGGTTAGTTGGCTTTGGGAAGGAAGCATCTACAATTGTGCAGTCAAGGCTTGTTTTACAAAAGAGTTTTATTTTTTCAAAATCTAGCTACTGCAAATCCCCATCTATATTACATTCATGTTGACTTTGCCTATGTTCCTTTTAAGTCACTGAACAAAGGTTATGTCATTTAATGTACTTTCTGACATAGTAATAACTGGTAATAACTGGTGTTGGACTGGGGCGCTTGCCAGTAACAATGACTTTGGCCAACTCTTCATCTACTATCAAATATTACATTACTATAAGTCACAAATTTACTTACTGTATGCTTTGATTGAATGAATGATGAGAAGCTACTTTTGTGTACATATGAAATCAAATGTATTGGGTCAACTAATTTTCGTAGTCCTGAAAGGGACCCACCGGGGAATTCACCTATTTACCGGTAGGTAAAGTCCGAGACTGGTGCTACTGTGTTTTTCTAAAAATAAGATACTGTGTTATACTTCTTTTTGCCCCCAAAAATCTCTAGGGCCTATTTTTGGAGTAGGTTTTATTCTTGGAGAAATATGGTTGGAGCTAAGTTTATCCCCCCAAAAAAGCAGACACCCCCTTCCCAGGAGACTCATACTTACCATACCCCGGATGTACGCATGGCACCCAGGTCTTCCTGTGATCTCTGGCTGGCTCTGTCAGCAGGTATGCTGCACGCCATCCTCCCCTGCTTCTGGCCGACACTCACATACATCGCAGACACACACACTCATACACAATCACTAATCAGAGTGTGAGAATACAATACATTTTTCTATATGCCTTTTCTATAACTAACCTTTTTTTTCTATATAAGTAACAAGAGCCTGTAAACATGTCTACACCAAGGTCAGCAGCTGATATCGTCAAACAAGGGAACAAAATGAAAATGTTGATAATGATGACTGCCTGTGTCTGAGTAAGTTTGGATCTGTTCCTAGTGTGGTACGTGATAAGGACTTTGCGAGCTATGGGTGAAGAGAAAAATCAAATTCCAGAAAATGGATAAACGTCACAGGCTTTTTACATATGCTTTTAATATAGCCAATTACATAGTTTAAATATGCTTTTAATATAGCCAATGACATACTTAAAAATTTTACTAACAGATTAACCCGCTATGGCTCTATAAAAAGGCTTGTAAAAAGAAAGCACGACACATGCGCACCTTCACTGAGAAGGAATTCATACCAGATATATTGTGTGGTGTGAATTTCTCCACCGGCTGTCAGCAACGTTCAGTTTGAGATTACAGCAGACATTCACTGTTAAGAAGGAGATTTCCTGAAAACTATGGAATTTCTCCATAAGATCGCACACACACAATCACCGATCAGACCACACACACAATCACCGATCAGACCACACACACAATCACCGATCAGACCACACACACTCATACACATGCACACACACACAATCACCGATTAGATTGCACACACACACACACACATATCAGATCACGCACACACACTTAACAAGATCGCACACACACAATCTCCGATCAGATCGCGCACATACAATCACTAGTCACTCACTACATCCGGCGGTACAGAATACCTCCGGCAGCAAGGAAGGAGGTTACTCATCGCAGGTCCTGTATGCATTCCATCCGCACCCAAAGGACCTTACATTTCACCGCACTACGTGTCAGGACTCTGCTGGCCAGAAGAAATTGGTATTGCTGGATGTGGTGAGCGTGTATTTGTGTGTGATCTGATTAGTGATTGTGTGTGCGATCTGATTGGTGCGGGTGTGTGATCTGATGAGTGTGGGGGTGCGATCACTGCATAGCCTCCCGCTCGGCATCTGGGGAGTGTGATTACGGGGTGTACGCTGTCTATAATGAAGTGTCCTGCAGTATCTTTAACTTTATTATCTGCATGGACACTTCATTATTGAACCGTGACTAGGGCTTATTTTTGGGGTAGGGATTATATTTAAGCCTTGCTTTGAAAATTATGAATATCCCAGCTAGGGCTTATTTCTCATTGAGGTCTTATTTTTGGAAAAACACGGTACATAGTTTCCAAGACACAGGGTTATTTTTATTTTTTTTAGTCCCAAGTTAAATATTCTGTGAACTAATAATTAGTCAAGGAACATTGTATGTTTAATTAGTCAACTCTAATACATGATGAACTAGTGCAACAAAACAGAAACCTAACCCTCCGAAGACTAAAGGCTGCTTTACACTCAGCGACATTGCCGATGTCGCTTGTGAAAGCACCCGCCCCCGTAGTTTATGCGTCACAGGCAAATCGCACAATATCGTTAGGCCCCGTCACACGTACTTACCTGCCTAGCGACGTCGTTGTGGCCGGCGAACCGCCTCCTTTCTAAGGGGGCGGTCCGTGCGGCGTTAAAACGACGTGACACGGCAGCCGTCCAATAGAAGCAGAGGGGCGGAGAGCAGTCAAAAGAAAGTGACGCCCACCTCATTGCCGTTGGACGCAGATAAGGTGTTGTTCCTCGTTCCTGCGGTGTCACACATAGCGATGTGTGCTGCCTCAGGAACGACGAACAACCCGCATCCAGCACCATCAACAATATTTGGGATTAGAACGACGTGTCAACGATCAACGATTAGGTGAGTAATTTTGATCGTTAGCAGTCGTTCGTACGTTTCACACGCAACGACGTTGCTATCGAGGCCGGATGTGCGTCACGAATTTCGTGATCCCAACGACATCTCGTTAGCGATGTCATTGCGTGTAAAGCCCCCTTTAATTCCTGCAATGGCTAAATGCCCAAATCAGGGGAAAAAAAGCAATGAATTATAAAGAGCAATCTCACAGCAGACAGCAATAATACGTGTATTGAAGAACAGCTCAGCACAGGTGTATCCCTAGCTTTCCTGATGTAGGGACTTTTTTAAAATACTACATATAGCCCTATACCCACACATCACTCTTCACTCTGTCTAATTTCCTTGCACTCTCAAAGTCATAGAAAATAATGGAAAATGTTTAAAGGTGTTCAGATTCTTCATAACTGTTGAAAATGAATTAATTCTATCAGTTAATCTCTTCTGCACGTACATTAAATATATTATTTTATAAGCCACAAATATATGATTGCACAAGACAAGAGCATGAAATCTGGTAATTATCACTGTACAATCATCTCGCTCTCCTTTGACAGCAGACAGCTTGCCAGTAATGAGTTATCAATTTTGTGCCCTAAGTCAAGGAACGTTCTGCATTTCAATATGGAGAAATAACTGTTTATCAAAAACATAGCAGCAGTCATTTTGGATGAATTGTTTGACGGTCTGGAGCTGAGAGCAGGCAGAGTGGTTCTGTATAGATGTAATGTGGATGTGTATCAATGGAACAATTCGAAAAGATGCGTGACAATGACAAAAGTTAGATAAAGGATTGTTGTTTGGATCTGAACAGTGAGAACATGGAGAAACTTAGTAGTGGCTCTTCATGATACTTCTTCAGGTCTAGAGTTAAGGCCGCTTTACACACTGCGATATCGGTACCGATATCGCCAGCGTGCGTGCCCGCCCCCATCGGTTGTGCGACACGGGCAAATCTCTGCCTGTGTCGCACAACATCGCCCGGACCCGTCACACGGACTTACCTTCCCTGCGACGTCGCTGTGACCGGCGAACCACCTCCTTTCTAAGGGGGAGGTTCGTTCAGCGTCACAGCGGCGTCACAGCAGCGTCACTGAACCGTCGCCCAATAGAAGCGGAGGGGCGGAGATGAGCGGGACATAACATCCCGCCCACCTCCTTGCTTCCGCATTGTGGCCGGGAGGCAGGTAAGGAGAGGTTCCTCGTTCCTGCAGTGTCACACAGAGCGATGTGTGCTGCCGCAGGAACGAGGAACAACCTCGTTACTGCTGCAGTAACGATATTTGAGAATGGACCCCCATGTCACCGATGAGCGGTTTTGCACATTTTTGCAACAATGCAAAATCGCTCATAGGTGTGACACGCAACGGCATCGCTAAAGCGACCGGATGTGCGTCACCAATTCCGTGACCCCAACGAGATCACTTGAGCGATGTCGTAGCGTGTAAAGCCCGCTTTATTCTCCTAGAATAGACTTTCAAAGATTCAGTACCATTTGAGCCAAGTAATTATTTTCAAATTCCAATTCACCAATTTCTCTGAAAAATTTGGAAAACATTTGCATGACTTTCAGTACTGGAAAGTTTGTAATTGCTCATAACATACACATGGGGTAGAGGAAAGAAAGAGCGAGAGAGAGAATCTCACTGACCATAATATCTTATACTCTACAGGAGATGAAAACTAACTGTCGAACAGACTGTGCTCCACTGGGAACCACTGATCTGCAATGGTTCCCAGTATTAACCACAAGTATACAAGTGTGAGTGAAATACTCTATTTCTATGCCCAGGGAACTCTAAATTAATAAGATGTGTTTTACAAGCGCTTGGTAAAATCAATACAGTACAGCCAAGCATGGTGTACTGAAAGTTTCTGGTTTATTACATCATGTCACCAGTTTATATAGTACCTCACACAAAGGAATTACCATGCACCAATAAGAGCCGCAGTGGTGTGTGCAGAAATCTGAGACTTCCCTGCCAATAAGTGTTATTTGAACTGTATGACATCATTCAGTTATAAGACAAGATGGCTTGTATTTCCACACAAGGTATAATCCGTAAAATATCATAGCTGCAGGGCATTATGTGGAGACCCACACAGCCATGCAAGACATTAGCTAGAGGACACACACAAGCTAGGGACCCCAACGTAGAGAAATACTTTGGCGTAGTGTTGGGGCTCTATTGCATTGATCAATTCAGTAGCTAAATTTCTCTTGATTCATATGTTCATGGCAGTAATGCAGATTCCATTTTTCCCATTTCACTCTTACATATAGCTATTGGATTTTTCATGTCAGTATTCACACAGCAGTTTCTGCTTTTCATATATTCCCCTTACATAGTCACTGGTGTGCATACCTTATCTCCATATAGTGTAGATTTTTTTGGTTTTTGCACCCAGTTCAGACTCAGAATGGAGTTCCAGACATTATTTCTTGATTCACATCTAATTATAGACTTCTGCGTATCTGTTGCTGTGTGCGTTATTGTATTTGCTGTCTGAAGAGTCACATAATAGTGCGGTTGCACTTACATTTAATTGGTGGTTGCCTTCTGTTAGTCTTTGCCTTTTACACTGTGTTTATTGTTTGTTTAATACAGAGTATTCACCCCACCCTTGTTTCAGTTTCGTTAAATTCCACGCTATAAGATTTCAGTGTATCTACATAAGTGTTACAAATGCTTGACCATGTAGATCGATCCTCTTCTGGTGACTGTGTTCAGTGTTCGGGTTCCTCTGGTGATGATATTCGGTCTTTGGGTTCCTCTGGTGACAGTATGGGGTCCTTGAGTTCCTATGGCAGTGGTAAGCAGGTTTTGGGTTCCTCTGAGCTCAGTGATTGTGTGGCGCCCTGGACTAGCCAGGTCGTCACAGGTACTGCAACACACACCCCCACCCCGAGACAGGCACATCAGCCAGACACAAAATCCTTGTTGCCTCTCTCCAGGGGCTGATGTCCACACCAGGTGGGGTGGAGCCAGGCGGTTGGCCCCACCCACTGAGGAGTTCACTGTCCTGGAGGCGGGAAAAGGAAGAGAGTTCAGTTAGGAAGTGCAAGAGAGAGGAGTGAAGGAGTGAGAAGGAGTAAACTGACCGTGTCCGGGTGTGTGGCCCGGGCACTAAGAGCAAAGTTGGCAGACGGTGGTGGCCGTCTGCAGGAGAGGCGAATCAACGTGGAACCGTAGGACCGGGGGCGAAGTAAAGCTAGCACACACCGGCAGGGCCTGCGGACCCCGACCAGGCTTGGAGTCGCCGTTAAGAGGTCAAATCCGTCAGTGACCGGAACCCCAGGGGTTTCCTAACAGCCAAGACCCGATAGAAGGCAACCATCCGACCAGTAGAAGGAGATACAGCTACCGCCACAGCTAGAGTTCCAAGGGCCAGAGCCTGCAGGTAAAAGGGCTCCTCCGGCACATATACACGCTGGGGAGCGGGTTACCGTTGGGAAGCTATCGGGACCAAACATACACAAAGGTGCAGGGAAAGGCAGCCACCACCAACCGTCCGGGAGAAACCACAGCAGCCGGCTGCGGGACCCGTCCATCCAGCCGTTTGGTTTACCAGAGACTTTGCGTACATTTGTGGCTGAGTGAGTACAACCGCGCCATCCGGCACCGCGCTGTGCAGCCCAGGCGACCCTGAACCCTGCCTCCCCATCACCTCACCGGGCCCCGGGACAACCAACTCCTACCCATGGAGGGGGAAAACAACATCCCAGCTGCTACCTGCCATCGCTCCTGGGATCCCCGTCACCAGCAGCGGTGGTGCCCAACCTCACCACAACCCGTGGGTGGTGTCACGGACTAAATCCCCCAAACCAACCACCCCTTTCACTCACGGGCGAGGAGCACCGCTCGAGTCCCCATATCCGGCCCACCGCTCGAGCCACCAAGCAGCCCATCGCAGCAGCACTGGACCCAAGCGTTAGCAAGCGCAGCGCAGTGGCGTCCTCCCCGCCCGCGACAACTGCCTTGCAAATACGGGCTTGCTCTGCTGCTCACATGTCTGTTCCGCTGATATTCTTGGTGCTTACTCTGTCTACCTGCTGCCAGCCCAGTCTATTATTATTTAGTAACTGCACTACAGTGATCTCCTGACTCAGTGTCTCTTTCTAACTCTTTCCTCAAGGAAACACACTCCTGACAGATTGGTTCCTGGTTCCCTGGTCCTCAAGCAGATGGTGCTGTTGGTGCACAAATACCGTGGGGCACTGAATCTGAGTATCTTCTTCTGGCCATCCTCTTACATTAACACCACTCTTCCATTTACAGAATTGCCTTTCGGATTGCCGTGGAAAGCCATGTCCAGCTCTCAACAAAGCTCATTTGCATTGAGGTTCGGTAGAGTCCTGTTTTTAAGTTGGGGCAACACCTATAAGTTACATTTCAGAGCAGGCTTGTTTGCACCTGAGTAATAAAGGAAATTATTTTCAGGTACAATTAACTGTTGAGAACAGGAATAAACATAGAGCCATCCAAGTAAAAGAAACTGTTGATCTGATTCATAGAATTGAGCCTGCCGGAATGTTACAGTGTGTCGGATCTTAGAGTCGATAAGTTATTGTCACAAGGACTTAAGCCGTTCTCATATCTCTGCAAGAGAAAAGAAATTATGCTTCATTGCTACATGTTTAGTCTTAAATTACTCATAACGCCATGATTTGTTTAACGCACGTCCGGACTGCTATCATCGCTTTTTATGGCACTTTGCAAATCATTGTATTTGTTTCTAATCTGAAATTCATGGCCAATGGAAGACATTTAAATTAAGTCAAATATACTTGGATTCAGTGTATTTGGCTCCAAAATGAAATAGGAATCTAATGTAAAATATTAGGAAATGCAGAATAACTGCTGGGTGCATAAATTTAAGATTAAAGACACAACATTTCTCAAAAGCTCTGAGTGCAAAACACATTGTAGTAGGAAGGGAATGTGTTCTCAATGGATTTAACAAAAATACAAGTACCAACAAAGCTTTTCAATTGATTTTTGCACTGTTTCGCTTGCAAACAACAAAAAAGCCTTTCCTGGAGGGTCTTATTAAAAGTGTTTGAAAAACTATTAGAAAATTGATTTTATTTTGTCTCAAGGAAACTTAAATACATTTCATATCACTTATTTGTACCTTAATTTGTATGTGATATGTACTTTTTTGGATACTATAAAGAATATTTTAAAACATTTCTTCAAATCATCTGTACATGACTATTCCTCACTAATGACTCAGCTAGTAGCATTAAAATAGTGCCTAGTTATGCTCACTGAACCCATAAGTAACCTGAAAGCTAGCTAGCTAAATACGGGGTCCGTGAGGTGTGGGGCCCAGTGCCAGCACTGGTGCCGGGCCCCCCGACTGGCATCCCTAGTTCAACTGTACTTAAAAGCAACAATGGAAGAAGGAGCTGGCAAAGAAAAGGTTAAACACTGCTCTGCCATTGAAGAAAATCAAAGACCAAATGAATATGAATCGTGATCTTTATTCGTCTACGCATTTTCAGAGATTATTTTTCTTCTTTAGGACCAAAAATCACACTGCGCCCAATGTGATTTTTGGTCCTGAAGAAGGAGAATAATCTCTGAAATGTGTAGCCGAATAAAGATCAAGAGTCCTATCCATTTGGTCTTGGATTTTCTTCAATAGTAGTGCAGCCTTTAACTCTTTCTTTGATCTGCATCTATCATAATAGATTATTATAAGTTTCATTTGTCTAGAACTCGCAATACTGGTATGAAGACATCAGTTGCATTCACTTTAAACTGGAAAATGATTGTAATTACAGTTAAAATATTCTGTATAAGTTTGTTCAGCATCAAAAAAAATCACTGAAGGCTAACATTGTTTAATTTCTGAATGGTTTCTAGACCTATTGCATGAAAAGAACTTTAAAAATCTAAACTTGTTTCTGTTACAATTCCAATGTGCAGAACATTCTGCATTGTTCTGCTATGCTTTCCTGCAGAGCCGGTGTATGTTTATGGTGCAGAGCGTTTTGCAGGATGAATGCTCTGCTGCTTGCTTCACAGCACTGGGTTTCCCACTAATCCTGGGAGGTGCACTCACAGATACCTCTCGCTCCTGGTGATTGCTCTACTTCATTAGGGAGCGTGTTAACTCGGTACGCCGCCAGTTGTACTACCTGTTTACAGTTGTGCTGTTGGCTCCTGTGGTGCTCAGTGTTCACAGCTTGACCTCTCGACTCCAAATTGTTGTTGACCCGTCTCTGCCTGTTCTCCTCTGTTTCTGTTCTGACTTCCTGGCTTGTGACCTCGGAATTCCTTCTGACTACATCCCCACCTGCTACCTTGATTTTGTACTTACTCTCCTTGAACCCTGACCTTTGGCTTGTATCTTAATCTTTTCTCTGTCTGCCCTTATGTACTGTCGTGTCCTCCTGGTTTATGATTTCAGCCTGTCTGACTACCTCTCCATTTACTGCATGCAAGTAGTGTCTAGCACCACCTAGTGACAGTCATCACAGTTTCCTTCCACAGTAAGGCCATAATATGTTTTAGCTAAAATTAGTGATGAGCGAGCTTGGTATTCAAATCAAGCAGGTCAGACACTCAGATGAGCAGGACTTGAGTACCAAGCATAATGGAAGTCAATGGAAAACTCTGGCATTTTTTGTTAAGACCTAAAAGAAGGGCTGGGGAGGCAGGAAAGTGTTAAGAAGTATTCTTTCCTGTATGGTGACTTGTATATGAAGCAAAATTAAAAAGTGGAAAAAAACAAAGCCTCCTCCACCCCTTACTAGCCAGATAAGCTCTCGCCTTATTTCCCCGTCTCCTATGACTGCAGTAGATGACATAGTAGAAAGGGAAATTATACTACACTTGCTGGTAGTCACTCATAAATGTAATTTTAATATTTTACTACTTTATCTGGGCATGTGGTGTTGTTACACTGTACTAAGGGAGACGCTGAAACCACAAGCAGTGAAGCTTCAGAGTGCAATTAGCAGGCAAACCAACAGAGGGCAGTAGAGCAGTCCATAAACCAGGTCAGCAGCAGGAGGTCTCGTCAATAGCACAGGGATAATCAAATCGTGGTCAGGTGATAGCCGAGGGTTGGAAGCCGAGAAGTCAGGTATGCAACAGAGGAGAGAGACGGAGCCGAAGTCAGGAACGAGGATACAGGTCAGATGCCAGGAAGTCAAAGTACAAATAAGGGAGGAGGACAAACAGGTCGAGACCGGGATAAGACAGACAGGGAAGGATACACGGTAGACAGGGGACTGGGATAGACTGACGAACCAGGAGTGTACGGGTCAGAAAAATGTAGCTGGGAGGCAGAACAGATCAGGTATCTCACCAGAGCCAGTAACTTTCATTGGCACTGAACTGGAGGTGCAGCACCAGGATATAGTGTCCTGGAAACCAGAATGAGGCAATTTAATGAGGCTTTCAATTTAATGGGGTATTTTACCTCCCAGTTACCGGATGTCCAATGGGTGCCGGTTTTTCATGTGCATTGGCGAACATTTACATGACCTACTGGGAGGAACAGTTTATCTATACGGACAACAACCCCTTTTTGGATTCCATCTGCTGGTACGCAAGATATATTGACGATCAGCTCTTGATATGCAATGTTGGGGAGCAGGGTACCCCCCCAGGAGGGCGTAGATGCCATTAACACATACTTCAATAATAATCATCTCAATTTGAGATTTACGGTAAATTTGCATGTACAATCGGCACCCTTCTTGGACATCCGGCTATCTGGTAACCCCACCACCGGGACCATTGACTCCATCTTATACAGGAAGCCTGTCAGTGGGAACACTTCCCTCCATGCAGGTAGCTGCCACATGCCTCATACGCTGCAAAACCTACCCGTTGGTGAACTTTTACGAGCGAAAAGATTGTGTTCATCCGAAGCATCTTACTCCAGGGGGGAGGCTACGCATATTAGGAGTAGACTTAAGAAAAGAGGCTATTCGGATCAGGTACTCAATAGGGCTTCCTCTATTACTGCGAATAGGACACGGGCGGATTTATTAAGGGACCCTCACAAAAATATTGTAAGAATGGAGCATGTCACTTTCTCCACCCCTTTTAGTACGGATTTTTTCCGGATTAAGGACACCATCTTGCGGTTTATTCCCCTCCTCCAACAGGATGCTACATTGAATTCTGTTTTGCATCCAGGGGTCAATGTGGTAGCTAGAAAAGTTTGCACCATAGGTAACATGGTGGCACCAAGTTTGTACTCTAGCAATAAATCTGAAAAGACCTGGCTCAGCACCTTAGGTTGCTATAGATGTGGCTCCAACCGATGCAATCTTTGCAAATTCATAAGTAAGACAAACATTTTTGTGGGGGAAAATAATGAGAATTTTAAAATTAATTCGTTCATCAATTGTTCCTCCACTCATGTGATATATATTGCTACATGTACTACCTGCTACAAAAATTACGTTGGCCGCACTTCAGGAATCCTGAGAGTTAGGATATCGGAGCATGTTAGAGTACCTCTTACTACCTCCGATACAACCTCTATGAATTACACTCCAGTTATTAAACGCTCTTTGTCGGGTCTGACGAGACATTTCATAGAACACCATTCAGCGGTCTTCTCTTCCCTCAGGGTCACTGGTATAGAGTATGTCCCCAGGCCCCCTCATGGAGGGGATTGGTTTCAAGCATTATTATATGCGGAGGCCAAGTGGATTCTGAAACTTAATTCCAGATATCCTGGCGCCCCCCCCCCCCCCATGGTTCCCCCACTCCCCCCTTTCCTTTCCCCCCTTTTTTCCCCCCTTTTTTTTTTTCAGATCCATATATAATGGTATGATCTCAACATTTAATGTTCAGGATCTATTTCTTACATAAGCAATCTATGATACTTTTATATTTTATATTATGTCTAACTTATTTTTTGCAGCTATTGTTCTCTATTATCTGCCCTCCATTTACCACAGAATGTCATTGCACCTGTTTTCTTTATGCAATCAAGGTACCTCCACCCCAACCTAGTTCCTACCTCTTGTATTATTCTATATATTAGCAGCGTTTAGATTAACATGGAATACTTATGATTAAGGACTCTTTTGTTTTTATACCTGTAGTCTGAAACGCATTAAGCAACTCCATGTTATAATACTGTTTTTCGGTCTTCATGCGATTTTAAAACTTTTGGAATAAAGAATATGATGATTTTATCTTAAACAAGGAATTTGTGCCGGATCCTATTCCCTTCTATGTTACTTACTTAGGAAAGAGTTAACCCCTGACATGACCAGGCCAGAGGTGAGTGCAATAATCAAACCACAGCGGACGATAAACACCTGGATCATGACAGGTGTGTGTGACATGGCTAGACACATCCTGTTTAACTTATGAAGGTGGGATTCTGAACCTCACAAAGCCTTTGTGGACAATGCAACTACTGCCAAAAACAAGAAGGAAGAGGGACTACTATACACCCTGTATTAGACACAAAGGAGAGCCTCATACACATTCTATTAACATTGTTAGGTAGTGGGACTCCTAGACTCTAAAGCTGTGCACTAAGTGCAAGGGCTGCCACAAATTAGAAGGAGGGACTGCAATACCCCCTGGAAGGCACAAACCAAAAATAAACATGGCATATAGGCCAGAAATATAAATAATGAAGTCCAAATTTTATTTAACAAATACATAAAATAATTTAAAAAGCAGACATACATAGAACACTATTTAACGGAATAGGCCCCATAAAAAAATGACTGGTCCAAAATATTTTGTCGGCTCAAACAGTATTGCTAATTTGGTGTATCAAAATAAGTAAGCATCAAAATAAATATGCTATTAATCAGTAATAATGCAAAAATTTGTACACACGTCCAGTACACATAGTAGTGACGAGGTATGAGACACCAAGGAAACCTAAAAAAACAATATAGAAATTAATAAATGAGATAGATCTGATTCCCAGATAAATTGCAAGTACAGAAAAGGGAACAGGTCAAAAAAATCCAGAGAAAGTAGCCCTGGGAAAAAGGTGTCCACTAGTCTAAAAAGAAGCTGTAAGCAATGCCCAGCGGCAAGACGCATATTGAGGAGTAATAAGAAGGCATCCATGAAGATGCTCAGCTAGCAATTCCTAAAGAGACACGCAATGGTCATACGGCTTTCAAGTGCAAGCAAGAAAACAGAAATATAGGGGAGTTTTCCCAAAAGAGGTTATCTGGCCAAGGTAAACAATGTCAATGTTCCAACCCAAATTCCCCCCCCTTAGAACAAGCTAATGCGAAATGCACCTAGGCGACTTCATAGCTATTATCACAGAATTTCTTTGCCCCTTGGCACTTGTTTGTATATTTATCTTGGCCAGTCACCCTCCTTTGGGACAACTCCCCTATACATTGTCTTTCTTGCTTGCACTTGCAAGCCCTATGAGAAGTGTTTTGTTTATTTAAATATCTTCTCTTTGAAGAAGTAAAGCGAAACGCAATTTGGGGTCTGTCCCTTCAGCTTGGTATACACTGCACTTTATAATATGGGTGTCATACTACCACTAGGGGGCGCAGAGCCTCCTGAGCGTAGTTAGACAGAAGCCCCCAAGAGGTTGTTAACACAAAAGCAGTGATAGTCAATCAGTTAGGTCTATGCCAGGATGTCACGTCTGTACCAAGGAGAAAACTTTCAAAAGTCAAAGAACAGAGCCGAGGTCGGATACCGGGAGAGCAAGTAAGCACAGGGGAGGATGTATGGAACACGGGATAGGACAGGAGACCGGAGGGAATGGAGGTATTGAGGAAAGGTCGGGTAGGAGGAATGGCGATCAGGACAGGCTGGAGAAACAGAGGTCGGGTCAGGTTGGGGGGACCAGGGTCAGGTAAAGTTAGGCAAGAAAAACGGAAGTCAGGTCAGGCTAGGGGAGCGGAGGTCAGGACAAACAGTATCGGGTAGCAGTACAATGAACAGAGAACGTCTCACAGGAACGGAGCACACAGCAAAGCCAGAAATATCACTAGCGGTGTCCTAGAGGCAGCAGCACTAAGATTTGACAGCGTGACCCGCGGAATCAGGCCAGAACAAACAGGCCCCTTCCAAGAGACCTAAACTCCGAAGCCAGGATACATGAACCAGCTTAGGAACGGCAGAGACATGCATGAATCATGACAATGGTTAAGTCTTTACAGAATTTCATCTTCTTTATACTTACTTAGCTGTATAATGATGATTAGCATATTTCCACTTGCACATGCCAGAGACCCCATCTTTCCCACATTTGGCAACTCTCCACCCAGTTAGCACAGTCTCTGGTCATGTACTGTGTGATCCCTGGGATTAGCAGCCTTTACTTTACATATGCAGGCAATCTCCATCTGCAGGAGGTGTTTTTGCTGCGGAAACTCACCGATCCTCTTGGGATGTCTTTAGGGAATCTCAGTTGCCCCGATGTCTCCTTTTGGGGTCATGTTTTCAGGGATTGCTCCAACTGCTTTAACATACATGACTATTTAGTTTATGCCATCATTGGATTTGTGGCTTCAGGCTTCACATCACTTTTACTGCTGCCACCAGACTACGGCATCATGCGTTCAGAGCCCGCCATGTCGGTCACCAAGTCTTTCCACTGCAGGTTGCAGTGCTTGTCTCTGTAAGGCTACTTTCACACATCCGGTTTGAGCACTGCGGCTCAATCCGGCTGTGAAAACTATGCAACGGATGCGGCGAAAACACCGCATCCTTTGCATAAGTTTTTACATGCGGCCCGTCCGTTTTTTTCCGGTTGCGGCATGCTACTGAGCATGCGCAGTGGAAAAAAACGCATGCAGCGACCGGATGCAGTTTTTTCCGCATTGCGCCGCATCCGGCCTCCATAGGTATGCATTGAAAAATGCGCCGCAGCGGCTGGATGCGGCGCAATGCGGTGTTTTTTGCCGGAGCAAAAAACGTTGCAGGGAACGTTCGATCCGGCCGCGGCATCAGCTAAATCTGCCGCATGCGGCAAAAACCGGACCGAACGCAAGCCCCTGCGTCACAATACGGCACTAATGTAAGTCTATGAAAAAAAACCGCAACCGGCGTTACAAAAGCCGGTTGCGGTTTTTCTGCAGAACGCCGTATTGTGCCGCAGAGCAAAAATCCGGATGTGTGAAAGTAGCCTAAAGCTCTCCTGATATGCCTGTGTACAGGAGGGGTGAGCTGCATACCTGCCTGTGATGGACGTCTGTGCAAGGTGCTGGATTCCACTGTTCCCGTTCTCAGCAGAAGATTCTGTTTTGGATTTTCTTAGATGTAGGGATTCAGCTCTGGTAGACGATGGCTGGGAGGCAGTAAAGAGGCTCACACGGGTTTTCAGTCCAAAAAAGGTAAATGTTTTATTCGCACTGGAGAAAACAAACATAAAGGTTGTCCCGGTCCTGATTTGCGGTGCATCTTTGTGCAGTGATGTTCTCTTATGCTCTCCTGAGGATTCGGTGTTCGTCTGTTTCTCTGCACAGAGCATTTTGCCTTGATGCTCTGCTATCTTGCACTCCTGTGGACGGGTTGCTTTTCCGCACCGGGTCCTATGCTGGTTGTGGGAGGTGCTTGCTCACATGCGCCACATTCCGGTGATAGCTCTGCTTTATTAGGGAGCGTGCTTGGCCGAAAAAACGCCAGTCGTATTTCCTGTTCTGCAGTAAGTGCCTGGCTCCTGTTGTGTCTTGTTATCTGATCTCAGCTACTCAAACCTGGACTGTTATTGACTTTGCTGGACCTTGCCATTACCTTCTGGCTTCTGACCTTGAACCTCCTCCTGACCACGTCCTTGCCTGCTCCTTGCATCCCATACGTACTCTCCTGGTATCTTGACCTCGTTTTTTCCTGCTTCCTGTGTTCTGTCGTGTCCTCTTAGTTACTGATCCCGGCTTGTCTGACTTTCTCTCTCCTCAGTACACTAATGCCTCCAGTGCCATCTAGTTACTAACTTCATACTACGCCACATAGTGTCCAGCTTCCCATCCAGCGCCATGACTAGTATCACACTACTTCATAGTGCCAAGCTTCACAAAGGGTACAGTCTTATTACAGCTCAGGGATACAAAAGGAAAAAGTCCAGCTTGGCATTCAGCATCGCACAAAGTCCAGGACACACCAGTCCATTCAGATTTGGGTTACTTTTCCCTTCACAACAGACAGACTGCTTCAGTTCTCCAGCCCAACCACCCACACACTGAGAAGTTCAGGCTGCCTATTTATGCTGTGCTAAGCATGCACCTCTGCACATCTGGCATTGCCTCAAAACCTGAACTAGCAGGGAAGACCCAGACCAAGGATTAACCTCTTCTCTGCTGCTCACCAGTGCAAAAGACACATGCTGGGAGGAATATAACTCCCATCTACCACCAAACCCTTTACTGCGTCACCCTTCATAACAGAGGCTTCAATATCTCTTCAGCCTCCCTTGTATAACAATCCAAACACTGATTTCTTAGTAATAGAGGAATGGACTGGCCATGAAAAAGTAGTACTGGACTCTGTCTTTGAAAGAGCATCATGTGCATATAAATAGTTTGCAGTTTGAAAACCTGCTGACTAATTTCCATTAGAGGGAATCTGTCAGCAGTTTTTTGCTATGTAACCTGACATCAGCATGATATCGGATCTGAGACCAGGATTCCAGCAATATACTTTATCACTTGGTTTACTGGATGCAGCAGTTGTGATACAATCACAGTTTTCTTTTCTGCAGACCTATGTAGTATAGATCACAATTCTGAGTTGGGTAAAACTCTACCGACACCATTGATTAGCTGCTAATCAGTGGTGGAGTCGTGATTGCTCATAGGCATGAGACACCTAATTCTGTAGTAATAATCTCCTGCTGATAAAACAATGATTTTATTGAAACAGCAAAACCATCCCAGTAAGTAATACATTGGTGGAATCAGGCTCACTGCCTTTACATCATACTGCAATAAGTGTACATAGCAAAAACCTTGTAACAGATTCCCTTTCAAGTCTAGGGCTACATGATATACGAAATCCTTATCATTTTAAAAGGTGCTTTCAACTTTCAAATGACAAAATAAGGTATATGACTCGAGATCCTGTGGCCCAGTGATGGCTTCAGTGTTGACTCGCGCTACTAGTGTAATATCATCGCTGCAGTCTGAAACACTGACTGGAGTAGCTGCGGAGTGCAGGTGCTGGACCTGAGGAGGCTGTATGTGATCAGCTGATTTTATCATTTTTAGTAAGGATACATTAATGGAATAAAGAAAGCCGAAGGACGGTGTGACGACATGGACTCTCAGTATCTAGCATGGGTTAAGTTTCTTAAAATTCAGCCAGACATGATGATAGTTTGTTTATAAATGGGGGATAAGCCCCTCATTGTTTCTACAAGACTCAGGAGTCTAGTGTTAAAGTTCTTGTTGACTCATGTTATTGCCTTGGCCAGTGAAGGTCAGACACCCAGACAAATCAATTATGCAAACCTCCCATTGTATTACTATGTGTATTGCTAGATGCAATGTAACTTAGCTGTCTCTCGCTCGTCTCTGCCAGAGACCATTACCCTAGGGATATTTTGTATATGACTTGAAATCTAGCCAATAAGAGCCCAGTCTTATCCACCAATCATGAAGACCCAATGGTCTGAATGGAGAGCTTAGGGGTATAAGAAGGAGGACTGTCCATTGCCCAGGGAGACTCTTGCTACATGATACCAATCTAGGCTCTGCGGATCCGATTGGAAAGCCATAACCGAACCGGGATTATAATACTACATGGACTTCAGCATCGAATGCAAGGATTCGGCTGAGATATCAAGGACTACCCAAGGAAGGAATCCAGCTTGGGACAATCCAGTCACCGGACTACAGGCTTTGTGGTCAACAGCCAGCTTCCTAAATCTGGCGTTATTCCATTCTCGGTGGGTGCCCGCTGAAAGCGGGGTGCTGCTGGATTGGAGTAAGTAGCCCTGGAAGCTCTGAGGCATGGACATTCTAATCCCTGGTGAGCAGCGGAAGGGTGAGACTCTGTTGCCTGTTACATTTGTGTTTTGCTGGTTATGTGTTATGTGACGTTAATTGTTTGGGGATCCAATAAAGCCTTAATATTGTGATTCCCTCACCCTGTGTTGTCTGAGTAGTGTTCCGCCCATGGTTAAGGAGGTTGTGCGATCAGTTGGGATGAGCCCTGGGCCACGCTGTCTTGCTAATGGCTGCCGGGCCAGCGGACAAGAGCACCCACTGACTCCCGTGTCTCCACAAGAGAGCACCCACTGACCCCCGTGTCTCCACAGGAGAGCACCCACTGACCCACGTGTCTCTACAAGAGAGCACCCACTGACCCCCATGTCTCCACAGGAGAGCACCCACTGACCCCCGTGTCTCCACAGGAGAGCACCCACTGACCCCCGTGTCTCCACAGGAGAGCACCCACTGACCTCCGTGTCTCCACAGGAGAGCACCCACTGACCGCCGTGTCTCCACAGGAGAGCACCCACTGACCCACGTGTCTCCACAAGAGAGCACCCACTGACCCCCGTGTCTCCACAGGAGAGCACCCACTGACCCTCGTGTCTCCACAGGAGAGCACCCACTGACCTCCGTGTCTCCACAGGAGAGCACCCACTGACCTCCGTGTCTCCACAGGAGAGCACCCACTGACCCCCGTGTCTCCACAGGAGAGCACCCACTGACCCCCGTGTCTCCACAAGAGAGCACCCACTGACCCCCGTGTCTCCACAGGAGAGCACCCACTGACCCACGTGTCTCCACAAGAGAGCACCCACTGACCCCCGTGTCTCCACAGGAGAGCACCCACTGACCCCCGTGTCTCCACAGGAGAGCACCCACTGACCCCCGTGTCTCCACAGGAGAGCACCCACTGACCCCCGTGTCTCCACAGGAGGGCACCCACTGACCCCCGTGTCTCCACAGGAGAGCACCCACTGACCCCCGTGTCTCCACAAGAGAGCACCCACTGACCCCCGTGTCTCCACAGGAGAGCACCCACTGACCCACGTGTCTCTACAAGAGAGCACCCACTGACCCCCATGTCTCCACAGGAGAGCACCCACTGACCCCCGTGTCTCCACAGGAGAGCACCCACTGACCCCCGTGTCTCCACAGGAGAGCACCCACTGACCTCCGTGTCTCCACAGGAGAGCACCCACTGACCGCCGTGTCTCCACAGGAGAGCACCCACTGACCCACGTGTCTCCACAAGAGAGCACCCACTGACCCCCGTGTCTCCACAGGAGAGCACCCACTGACCCTCGTGTCTCCACAGGAGAGCACCCACTGACCTCCGTGTCTCCACAGGAGAGCACCCACTGACCTCCGTGTCTCCACAGGAGAGCACCCACTGACCCCCGTGTCTCCACAGGAGAGCACCCACTGACCCCCGTGTCTCCACAAGAGAGCACCCACTGACCCCCGTGTCTCCACAGGAGAGCACCCACTGACCCACGTGTCTCCACAAGAGAGCACCCACTGACCCCCGTGTCTCCACAGGAGAGCACCCACTGACCCCCGTGTCTCCACAGGAGAGCACCCACTGACCCCCGTGTCTCCACAGGAGAGCACCCACTGACCCCCGTGTCTCCACAGGAGGGCACCCACTGACCCCCGTGTCTCCACAGGAGAGCACCCACTGACCCCCGTGTCTCCACAGGAGAGCACCCACTGACCCCCGTGTCTCCACAGGAGAGCACCCACTGACCCCCGTGTCTCCACAGGAGAGCACCCACTGACCCCCGTGTCTCCACAGGAGAGCACCCACTGACCTCCGTCTCTCCACAGAGGGAAATCCCTTTAGGTCATTAATTATCATCTCAATTATTCTATGAGGATGATGATGAAGCGGTGCATGCGTTATTTTACCATTATTAATAAATCAGAAGTGTTTGTACTTAGTCTCCAATTCTGTGCAATGGTAGAAATATGGTCACTATGTATGAAGCTGATGAATACCCATTGCTTTTGTTATCCATTGTAACAAAGCTTTCATAGAAGCAGATATACATTAACTACTGAATCTTTGAAGTCTTCCTATAGACATAATGCAGCATCTCATGACAAGAGCCTTC
This sequence comes from Anomaloglossus baeobatrachus, assembly GCF_048569485.1. Lineage (NCBI taxonomy): Eukaryota > Metazoa > Chordata > Amphibia > Anura > Aromobatidae > Anomaloglossus > Anomaloglossus baeobatrachus. The sequence continues at coordinate 124,105,673 of NC_134364.1, forward strand.
CATGTGTGACTAGTCCTGAGAGTCACCTGTCAGCGTCCATCACCCAGGGCATATAAGTGATCGCCGCTCATTATCTCCTATCCGCTGTACTGTTCACATGTTGTATTCAGTTGCTGTCCAGAGTATCACACACCTACATCGCATCAAAACGTGTGCGGTGACATCCGTACCGCTGCTGCCAATGATTACTTGTCCACGGGAAGGTTTACAACTACCGAAGTGTAGTGCAAAGTCAACGAGACAGCCGTGTCCTGAATAAAGCAGTGTATGAGGGACCGCGGAATACAATTTACAATGATAGGAAAAAACAGTATACTTTTTATGGAATTGTCTAAAAATTGTGCTCGCCTCATCTCCTATATCTTACTGATAGAGCAGCAAGATAACAACTAACCTTAATGTATGATTAGTGGGATTCCCAAGCTTAAGGTCCATCCATGAAGCTCATCAGTTTCCATGCAAAATCTGGGGCCGGCCAATTATCATGATATCGGACAAGGATAATTTTTGGGCCTGTTTAAAGTCTCAAGCGTGGATGAAACCACAATCACTGCACCCTTCATAGTGGGGATTCCCAAACCTAAGGTCCATCCATGAAGCTCATTAGTTTCCATGCAAAATCTGGGGCCGGCCAATTATCACCATATGGGGCAAAGATAATTTTTAGGCCTCTTTAACCTCTGAAGCATAGATGAAACCACAATCACTGCACCCTGTATAGTTGCAGCCCTAACATGTGAAGTGTAAGCCAAATGAATAGATGACAAGAATAGCTCCACATCCCATTTATTGCTCACCACCCTACAATGTGCATGTGGGATTAGCGTCTGGAGCACCGCAGCATTGTGATCTGCATGGGCTCCAGGTACCATTAAATGGATGGTTTAACAAACTTTGCATATATCAATAGAACACATGATTACGAGAATATATATATATATATATATATATATATATATATATATATACACACTTTTATATATATCCATATCTATATATATATATATATATATATATATATACACACTTTATATATATATATATATATATATATATATATATATATATATATATATATACATATCTATATATATATATATATATATATATACTTATACATATATATTATACATTTACATTTGTACATTTCTGTTTTTTTCTGACAAGATGGGGTGCAGAGTGTACATTAATGAGAAAAAAATGAACTGTTTTGAATTTACCAAATGGCTGCAAAGAAGCAAAGAATGAAAAATGTAAAGGGGTCTGAATACTTTCCGTACCCACTTTATAATAAACAAGTGAAATAGATCATTTTGTGTTTAATGACTCTATATAATATATAGCAGTAGATCCCTCTGTGTGTAATGACTCTATATAATATATAGGAATAGATCCCTCTGTGTGTAATGACTCTATATAATATAGAGGAATAGATCCCTCTGTGTGTAATGACTCTATATAATATATAGGAATAGATTCCTCTGTGTGTAATGACTCTATATAATATATAGGAATAGATTCCTCTGTGTGTAATGACTCTATATAATATATAGGAATAGATCCCTCTGTGTGTAATGACTCTATAAAATATACAGGAATAGATCCCTCTGTGTGTAATGACTCTATATAATATATAGGAATAGATCCCTCTGTGTGTAATGACTCTATATAATATAGGAATAGATCCCTCTGTGTGTAATGACTCTATAATATATAGGAATAGATCCATCTGTGTGTAATGACTCTATATAATATATAAGAATAGATTCCTCTGTGTGTAATGACTCTATATAATATATAGGAATAGATTCCTCTATGTGTAATGACTCTATATAATATATGAGTTTCCCTTTTTGTATTGAATTACTGAAATTAACTTTTTGAGGATATTTTAATTAATTGAGATGCACTTGTATGTACTGTATATATATATATATATATATATATATATATATATATATATATATATATATATATATATATATATATATATATTAGAAGGTGGCCCGATTCTAACGTATCGGGTAGTCTAGAATGTGTATGTAGGTTAGCAGATTGAATAATAATGTAATAAATGGATTGGATGGGTTACCTAATGTGTACACTGGTTAACAGTGTGTGCCGGGAGTTGGGGTAAGCTAGTAACCATGGTACACATCGGGTAACTATTCAAAGCGACAGTGCTGGTTAATTTTGTGTTTGTTGGTCTCCTGCTGTGCAGCACGCATCGGCGTGTTTAACAGCGGGAGAGCAACGATCTTAATGGGCAGGGAGCCGGCATGCGCTGGTAACCATGGTACACAATCGGGTAAGTAAGCAAAGTGGTTTCCATGGTTACCCGATGTGTACCATGCTTACCAGCATATGCTGGCTCCGACACGATCCCAGCAACGCAACGGTATGTCTCGGCTGGCTTGCCGGTGTTGGCTTCCGGGGGTGCAGCAGTCACCTGGGAGTCTTCGGGGAATGCGTGCGGGGGGCGGGGCCAGGTCGAGCGTCCAATGCGTGAGGGGGGCGGTGCCAGGCCGAACGTTTAATTCATGCAGGGGTCGGGGTCTGACTGAACGGCCAATGCGTGCAGGGGGCGGGTCAAGGCCGAGCGGCTAATCCGTGCGGGGGCGTGGCTCGGGTAACTATGCAAAGCGGTTTTCATAGTTACCTGATGTGTACCATGGTTACCAGCATATGCCGGCTCCGGCACACGTGTGCTGGGAGCCGGGGTAAGCTAGTAACCATGTTACACATCGAGTAGCTAAGGAAAGTGGTTTCTATAGTTAACTGATGTGTAGTATGGTTACCAGCCTACGCCGGCTCTGACACACGTGTGCTGGGAGCCGGGGTAAGCTAGTGGTTTAACACATCCGGCGCGCTGCCGTACACTGTGTACAGTACACTGGCAGCGCCGCAACTTCCTGGTCACATGACAACACGTGATCGGAGGTTGTTGCGCGGCCACTGTAGTGTACACAGTGCACGGGATTGCGCCGGATCTGACATCAAGTGGAGAAAAGGTAAGTATTAAAAGCGACAGTGCTGACGTGTACCGGGGTAAGCTAGTTACATCGGGTAACTAAGGAAAGCAGTTTCTATAGTTACCCGATGTGTACTATAGTTACCAGCCTACGCCGGCTCTGGCACACATGTGCCGGGAGCCGGGGTAAGCTAGTGGTTTAACACATTCGGCCTTTTTTCCACTTTGTCCTGCCAGTGTGGGCTTCCGGGGCTGCAGCAGTCACCTGGGAGTCGGGGCTCTTTGTGGGTTCTAGGAATGTGTGGGGGGGCGGGGCCAGGGCGAGCGTCCAATGCGTGAGGGGGACAGGGCCTGGCCGAGAAGCCAATCCATGCGGGGGGTGGGTCCAGGCCGAGTGGCCAATCCGTGTGGGGGGGCGGGGCCAGGCCGATACCACCGGCCAATCTGACGGTTGTCACTGTAACGGCACTGTCACTGTAATGACACAATTTTGGAGCAAGACAGACACAGACAGACAGACAGAATAAGGCAATTATATATATATATATATATATATATATATATATATATATAAATATGCAGTATATACACACACACACACACACACACACATTTATAGGGATATATGCATTGCGATGGTAGGAGCATCGAGAGAAACTGAGAGTCTAGCATGCACACAGATCTTGGGTTCTGCTTTCTTTCTTATAAGTATAAATATGATTTTTTTTTCTCTTTGTACCAGAATTGTTATCCGTGCTGTGATAGAATTACCTAAAAAGTGAGGATTTCATTGTGTATTTTCATTATACCAACATGAATTTGTTGCCTCCGAACAGAACGAAATACAATAATAAACCCTATTGCATAGATTGCCTGCAAAATCCATCGGTAGCAAGGACAACTCCACAATTAATTTCCCAGTAAGGACCATGGAATGTAAATGAAATGGTATGAATGGGATTGTGTCTTCATTTAATTTGAGAAGTGGATTCATTTTGACAGTTTCAAGAACCCGCCAGAGGCAGATGATGTAACCGCGCCATTCAACACCTCTATGAAATGCATTGTTATACATACATGTGTTATAATTAATGAAGCAGAGGATTTATCCTCTACATTGTAAGGGCAACTATCACCTCCAATGAAAATTGCTGTGATTATACAAAGACATGTTTACGTTGCGCCTCGGGGCAGCCGGGCTGCTCAGATCCAGACAGTCCGTGGATCGAGGGGTCCCAGACCCGGGGGCACCGTCGACCAGTTTTAAATAAAAAGAAAATAAAAATAAAAATAAAGTCTGACTACACCACTCGCGGTTTGCGGCCAGGGATGGTAGGGCCGATGCTACGGATTCCCACTGGGGATGATGGATGGTGGAGCCCTCCGTGAGCAGGGCTTTTCCCTAGGGGTAGGTGAAGGGTTAACGTGGAGGCGCAGCGCAATAAATCAGTCCAGACAGGGGGGTGCAGTTTGGTTGCCTTACTTACAACTGGGTTTGCACCATGGAGACGTGCTGGATCCCAGGTGCGCCCGAGTCCTCTATGTGACGCCTTGGCAAAACCAGGTTGTCATCGAGACTGCACAAATCTTCCAGGTGCAGGACTCCATCCTCTTTGGCATACCAACATCCAAATCCAAGGGGGAGGGCAAGAAAAGCGGCATGTGACCAGAGAAGATGAAGTGCAAGGACGCCAGGACTCTTCAGAAACCCATTGGGTGGCGGGATGAAGGGAGAAGGAAGTGTTATGCAATGTTTAAGAAAATGTTCCTCCCTGTTAGGGAAGAAATGTTTTATGTTTTATGTTATGTATTTTATCTTTTCTACCGTTTTCAGATGCAGTTAAAAATAAACGTCTGTGGCCGGACAGCCTGAGGACGGGCTGTATTCTACCAAGGGGGAGTGTGACGTCCTAGCAAAACCAGGTTGTCACGGAGACTGCACAAATCTTCCAGTTGCAGGACTCCATCCTCCTTGGCATACCAACACAAAACCCACACCCAGGTACATAACATCAGCCAGCAAAGCCTAGTCACCCCTCATGACAATAGGGACACACCAGTGGGTGGGGCCAAGCGAATGGTGATGGCCACCTAGGGGTCCTGAGGTGTTCTGGGAGGGAACAGTTCAGTCTGAGTCAGTTGGAGTTAAGCTTTGAGTGAGAAGGAGACAGGAGTGTGAAGTGACAGGGTAGTCAGGGGTTGGAGCCTCTGGACTACCGGACTACTGACTAGGTGGCAGTCAGCAGACAGGGCCACAGGCGACAGAGATCCGGTCGCGGGAGACCTTCAGTGGACCGGGACAGGGTTGTAGCACGCTGGTGCCGACAGCGGGAATTCGGTCCAGAGGCCGTGCACAGTTGGGGTGCCTGGACCCTAGGGCGAGGACAGCTTCAAGCCCCTTGTCAATTAGCCACCGGGGACAAGTCTCCACGTCTTGTCCCACTAGTAAGCCCAGAGAGCGAGACGAAAGCCAAACGAGGGGGATAGGGCTCCGCAATTGCCTACTAAGATCCAACGGGTCAGTTCTCGTGGGCCACAGCTCCCAACACACAGAATCACCGGCAGTGGACTTCCCTGTTTCAAGCGGAGTAGTCAAACTGAAGACACAAACACTAAGTACAGGAGGAAGGGACCCCTGTTTGTTGTACCAGGGTGTGGGACCCGAGTACACTCGCCGGAGGTCACCGGTCATTGGCAATTTGGTTTACTATTTGGACTCTGTGTGAATTTCTCTGGAACTGTGAGTACACCATTACCATCCAGTCCAGCCCTGCAGAACACGCTCCGCAGCATCCCTCCCCGTACACCCGGGCCCCGGGACAACACCTCCCCTACCCATGGAGGAGATACCATCCTGCTGCCCCGCTCCATCAGCCCCGGGCGTCCCATACCATGGCAGCGGCGGTGTTACCAACCATCACCGCAACCCACGGGTGCCATCACTGACAAACTCTTCCCCTGTAAATACCCTCCTTTTTTTATTGTTGTGGGCGACGGGCCGCTGCACGAGCCCCGGATCCGGCTGCCACTCGAGCCCCAGCCACGATCCCGGATCCAAGTGCCTCGAGTAGCCTTCCCTGATGTGGTCAGCATCCCTGCCCGCGACAACTTCTGGCGTCACGAACAGGATTCTTACCCCATCCGCTGATCTGGGTGAAGTGCGCCTTTCCTGGACTGTTAAACCGTGAAATGGTAACATTTTTGAACTGCCGCCATCTTGCCCGCCATTTTTGGCACCAAAAACAACAGCCTCACCATCTTCTTTCCCGAAAAGCGCGTGAATCTGAGGCCACGCCCCTAAGAACGCGGGCAGAACCCGGTGATTCCCAGAGCAGAAAGACTGCTGCTGGAAATCCAAGGTGGAGGGCAAGAAAAGCGACATGTGACCAGAGAAGATGAAGTGTAAGGACGCCAGGACTCTTCAGAAACCCGTTGGGTGGCGGGATGAAGGGAGAAGGAAGTGTTATGCAATGTTTAAGAAAATGTGCCTCCCTGTAAGGGAAGAAATGTTTTATGTTTTATGTTATGTATTTTATCTTTTCTAACGTTTTCAGATGCAGTTAAAAATAAACGTCTGTGGCTGGAAAGCCCGAGGACGGGCTGTATTCTACCAAGGGGGATTGTGACACCCTAGCAAAACCAGGTTGTCACGGAGACTGCACAAATCTTCCAGGTGCAGGACACCATCCTCCTTGGCACACCAACACAAAACCCACACCCAGGTACATAACATCAGTCAGCAAAGCCTAGTCACCCCCCATGACAATAGAGACACACCAGTGGGCGGGGCCAAGCGGATGGTGATGGCCACCTAGGGGTCCTGAGGTGTTCTGGGAGGGAACAGTTTAGTCTGAGTCAGTTGGAGTTAAGCTTTGAGTGAGAAGGAGAAAGGAGTGTGAAGTGACAGGGTAGTCAGGGGTTGGAGCCTCTGGACTACCGGACTACTGACTAGGTGGCAGTCGGCAGACAGGGCCACAGGCGACAGAGATCCGGTCGCTTGAGACCTTAAGTGGACCGGGGCAGGGTTGTAGCCCACCAGTGCCGACATTAGGAATCCGGTCCGGAGGCCGTGCACAGTCGGGGTGCCTGGACCCTAGGGCGAGGACAGCTTCAAGCCCCTTGTCAATTAGCCAGCCGGGAACAAGTCTCCATGTCTTGTCCCACTAGTAAGCCCAGAGAGCGATACGAAAGCCAAACGAGGGGGATAGGGCTCCGCAATTGCCTACTAAGATCCAACGGGTCAGTTCTCGTGGGCCACAGCTCCCAACACACAGAATTATCGGCAGTGGACTTCCCCATTTCAAGCGGAGTAGTCAAACTGAAGACACAAACACTAAGTGCAGGAGGAAGGGATCCCTGTTTGCTGTACCAGGGTGTGGGACCCGAATACATCCGCCAGAGGTTACCGGTCATTGGCAATTTGGTTTACCATTTGGACTCTGAGTGAATTTCTCTGGAACTGTGAGTACACCATTACCACCCAGTCCAGCCCTGCAGAACACGCCCCGCAGCATCCCTCCCCGTACACCTGGGCCCTGGGACAACACTTTCTCTACCCATGGAGAGGATACCATCCTGCTGCCCTGCTCCATCAACCCTGGGCGTCCTATACCACGGCAGCGGCGGTGTTACCAACCATCATCGCAAACCACGGGTGGCGTCACTGACAAACTCTTCCACTGTAAATACTCCCTTTTTTATTGTTGTGGGCGACGGGCCACTGCACGAGCCCCGGATCCAGCTGCCACTCGAGCCCCAGCCACGATCCCAGATCCGAGAACCTCGGGAAGCCTTCCCTGACATGGTCAGTCACCCCTGCCCGTGACATCTATAGCTGTGCCAGCCAACCTAGTGCCACTCTCCGACCGATGCACTCTGGTGTATGTGGGTCCTCCCTGGCGTGGAGCTCCTGGAGATCCGTCTGGTGTCTGGGTCCTGCCGCAGGCAGCTTAGACTATTTAAGGGAATATATCCCGGTCCCCTCTTTGCTGCTGTTGCCTCAGACAGTAGTGGTGGTGGATGAGTCCTGAAAACCCACCCAACTGGCAGAGCTAACAGATGGCTTGAAGTCCTGGTCTGTTCTGGGATCTGCACCCCGTGCGTTAAAGTACTGGGAGCCCTGGAAGTCCATCCTACAGGATCCCTCGGTCCTTGGAGCTTGTTCTCCCGCTCTCCAGCCACTTTCTCCTCTGAGTGCCTGATCTTTCTACTCAGATCTTTGCAGGGTCTTTGCTACTTTCACTGTGTCTCAAGATTGCGTTGTCTGTCTTGACACCTGTCCCCTGGTATGGTCCCTCCCTTCCCAGTTAGCTGCCTGTTAGCTCACAGTGCCCAACCCTGTTACCTGGTTCTAAGGGGTGGGCCCTGTCACCTGGTTCTAAGGGGGGATCTACCGTACAGAAGAGAGCTCATTTGGCCGAGCACGCCAGAGTTTTGTATGAGACAGGCGTTGCCTGATGTCTGGTGGCAGCTTATCCCCAAAGACAGCAGAGATCGTTATACAGGTCGCTACTGCAACCTGTATCGTTACTGAGTCGCTGGTAAGATCTGACTGTGTGACATCTCACCTGCGACCTCCCAGCGACTTACCAGCGATCCTTATCAGGTTGCATCCTTTTTTCGGGATCGCTGGTAAGTCGCTAAATGTGACAGGGGCTTTTGTCTCTGTTAATAAAACCAAGGGCAAATACACTACAGTACATATACAGTGGAACCTTGGATTATGAGCATAATTGGTTCTGGGACTCTGCTCTTAAACCAAGTTATTCTTTTATAAAAGCGAATTTTCCAATAGGAAATAATTGAAACACAGAATTCATTCCACAACCCAAAAATATTTACTGTATTTATACAAACTGATTACAGTAATACAAAATGATATCCTGTATGCATATAACATTACAGTACACTAATACAAAATACTGTACTGTATTTGTTGCGGGCGGAGGGGTCGGGAACGCTGCTCGCCTTGGGGAATCCCTGGCGCTCGGGTCCGGTGCTTCTGCTCCTCGGTGGCTCGAGCACAGGGCCGGACCCGGGGGCTCGAGCAGCGCCTCCTCGCCCACGAGTGAAAAGGGGGAGGTTTGGTGGTGGGATGTCAGTTGTGACGCCACCCACAGGTTTGGTGATGGTGGGCACCACTGCTGCTGGTGACGGGGGATCCCGGGAGCGATAGTGGAGAGCAGCTTAAGGTGTTGACCCCTCCGTGGGTAGGGGCTGTTGGTCCCGGGGCCCTGGTTGGGGAGTAGGGTAGGGAGGAGGGGATAGGTGCAGGTGCCGATGCGGGGAGGCAGCGTGGATGCGGGGCAGCGTTACGGTGCAGCGCTGTGCCGGATGGCACTGGTGTACTCACTCAGGTAGTCAATAACAGAGTCTCTGGTAAACCAAATGGCTGGATGGATGGGGCCCGCAGTCGGCTGCGGTATCTTCACTCTCCCCGGACGGGTTGATGTTGGCTGTCGTTCCCTGCACCTATGTGTAAGTGTTTGACCCCTATGGATTCCCACGGGTGGTCCGCTTCCCGGCTTGTACGTGTCGGGAGAGCCCGTTTTGCCCGCAGGCGCTGGCCCTTGGATCTCTGGCCATTGGCGGTGGCTCTTATCCGGACGGGTTGGGCTGTTGCCTTCTGACGGGACTTGGTTGGGAATGAACCTCTGAGGTCCAGACTGCAATCAGAGAATTTGACCGTTATGGCGGCTTCCGAGCCTAGTCGGGGTCTGAGTACCCTGCCTTGGTGCTTGGCTTCAATCCGCTCCCTGGTTCGGTACCGGCGGGCCAACGCCCGACCCCGGTCCTATGGTTCTGCAGACCTCCACCTACTCCTGCAGATGGCCACCACCATCTGCCAGCCTTGCTGATGGTGCTGGGCTCCGACCTAGACACACACAGTCTCTCCTTCTCTCTACCTCCTCTCCACTTTACCGCCTAAACTCGACTCCAAACTACAACTCATTACTTTTCCCGCCTCCAGGCCTGTGAACTCCTCGGTGGGTGGTGCCAACCACCTGGCTCCGCCCCACCTGGTGTGGACATCAGACCCTGGAGGGGGCAACAAGGGTTTTGTTTGACGGGTGTTCCTGACCAGGGGAGGGGGTGTGTGTGTATGTGATGTTATTCTGTGACCTCTGGGGTCCAGGGCGTCACACTCCCCCTTGGTAAAACGCAGACCGTCCGCGGGCTGCCCGTCCACCACCGGTTTTATTTTTTTTATGAAAAAAATAAATAACAAGAACAGTATGCATTTTCAAATCTTCCCTTACGGGAGGCATGTCACTTAAAACGTTGCAAACATTAATAAAACACTTTTAATAATACGGACGGGTCCCATTTCTTCCGCTTCCCCACCCAAACAACCTAAACCTTGATGCTGCCCCTAAGAAGCGGGCAGCACCCCTTTTCCCCAGTCCGGAAAACAGAACCTGGTTCAGGTTGCCCAAGCGGGAATGGTTAAGGTTTCTCGCACACGGCTGTCATTCAGGGGGCTCCACTTCCACAGGGGACCCCTGACCCCGGAGGATGGTCACCGGTCCTGGTGGCGACTGGGCCCCAGCCTGCTTTGCTGCGGGTCCCTCCTCCAGCCTGCCTCTCCGGAAGCGGTCAACGGGACTCCGGCCTACAATTATTTACAAGCCCACAAGTTCGTGGGTGGCCTGCTAGTTCTCGGCTGTGTTCATGAGTAGTTTTTCATGTGGGCATGGGCTTTTAAGGCAAGCATGTAACTTAAGGTCCCAACGGGGGCCAAACTTTTCATAGCCAACGGGCTACCACACTGTAGGTCCCAACGGGGACTTTTGCTGATTACTTCAGGTCGCCGTCGTCGTACTCCTCTTCCAGCTCCACATCCGGATGGAATGGTGGAGGAGGGGACTGGGGCCGCCTAGGGACACTGCGGCTTCCTCTCTCCTTCACATCAAGGGCGAACCAGCCCCTCTCCCCGCAGTGTCGGGTGTACGTCACCAGGTCACCCGTTTGAAGGTCACGGCCAGGGTGGCCCGTCGGGAGATGAGAATTCACGTCTCTGCAGGCTACAAAGATTTCAGCCTCCAGACCCGGCTCGTAAATGAGTCCGTATCCTCGCTTCGGGTCAAACCGCCTGACCTGGCTCTCGTAGATCGGGCCCCGCACCCGGTAGGTGTCGTTCCGGAGATTGTCTTTTTTCCGGATTGTGCGAGCCAGAACTTCGGATCTCTGCTGCTCCCTGGCGGCAATCTCGTGGCCCAACTGGTTCGGCTGCCTATTCCAAAATGGAGCACCTGCGTACCCCTGTTGCGCACGAGTCGGGCCCCTCCAGATCTCCCCTGTACCGGCTACGACTGATACCCTCTCTGGGAAGTCCTGCGGTGATGCGGCATGGGATGCTGCCTTACAGCGGCGACCTGGTGCTGCCTCAGCCGAGGCATGGGCTTTAGGGACGGCAGGCCTCACCTGCTGGGCCTTCCTGCTGGTGGTCTCCACTTCTTCCCCGGCCGGGTGGACTGCCGGGGCCGGGACTCTCTTAGGCGCGGTTACTTCCGGGACCGGCGGTTTCTCCTCACAGATGGACATCTCCCGAGGGACCTTCCATGGTAACAGGATCGATGCGGGTGGTTCGTAGGGTCGTCCGCGGGCAGCGCCTACAGGCCTTTGCTCTGGGGCGGGCGAGTTGGACTCCACTGCCGGCGTTGGGGCAGCGGACCGATCGGCGGGGGTAGCGACAACCGATACCGATAGCTGGGGAGGCAGCAGGGTGACCGGGCGCAGACTGGGCCCCTCAGCCGCAGCGACCGGTCCCTCCGGGACACAGGGGCGTGGGTCGCTTACCCGCTCCTCCAATTCTGCCTCCATCTCGCGTTTCCGCATGGCCGCCGCCACCTCCTCTATTTCGGCTGCCCATCGCTCCATCAGGAACCAGAATTGGGCCTGCAGGCGGCAACACATCTGCGCTGTCTGAGCCTCCACCCACGCCGCTGTTCCTGGTGCGGGCTCCGGGATCTCAGGGTTGCTGGACGGGACGGACATCTTGCGCGGATGCTTCCAGGAAACGGATGAATGGCAAAGTCCTGGCGTCCCTGCCCTTTATCCCTTCGGTTACATCAGGCAGACTTCCACCCACCCCCCCTTGGTTCTTCAGGCACCTCCTTCTCCTGGGGGCGGGGCTTCACTTTTCGCGCCTTCCCTGCTTGGAGAAGACGGCTCGAGCTGGAACTTTTCGTGCCCAAGATGGCGGAATTTCAAAATTTTCTGCCGGACACCGCCGGCACGGACTGCAAGGCGCACTTCTACTGGTAAGTAGATGGGTAAAATCCTTTTCATGACGCCAAGTTGTTGCGGGCGGAGGGGTCGGGAACGCCGCTCGCCTTGGGGAATCGCTGGCACTAGGGTCCAGTGCTTCTGCTCCTCGGTGGCTCGAGCACGGGGCCGGACCTGGGGGCTCGAGCAGCGCCTCCTCGCCCACGAGTGAAAAGGGGGAGGTTTGGTGGTGGGATGTCGGTTATGACGCCACCCACGGGTTGTGGTGATGGTGGGCACCACCAATGCTGGTGACGGGGGATCCCGGGAGCGATGGCGGAGAGCAGCTTAAGGTGTTGACCCCTCCGTGGGTAGGGGCTGTTGGTCCCGGGGCCCCGGTTGGGGAGTAGGTTAGGAAGGAGGGGATAGGTGCAGGTGCCGATGCGGGGAGGCAGCGTGGATGCGGGGCAGCGTTACGGTGCAGCGCTGTGCCGGATGGCACTGGTGTACTCACTCAGGTAGTCAATAACAAAGTCTCTGGTAAACCAAATGGCTGGATGGATGGGGCCCGCAGTCGGCTGCGGTATCTTCACTCTCCCCGGACGGGTTGACGGTGGCTGTCGTTCCCTGCACCTATGTGTAAGTGTTTGACCCCTATGGATTCCCACGGGTGGTCCGCTTCCCGGCTTGTACGTGTCGGGAGAGCCTGTTTTGCCTGCAGGCGCTGGCCCTTGGATCTCTGCCCATTGGCGGTGGCTCTTATCCGGACGGGTTGGGCTGTTGCCTTCTGACGGGACTTGGTTGGGAATGAACCCCTGAGGTCCAGACTGCAATCAGAGAATTTGACCGTTACGGCGGCTTCCGAGCCTAATCGTGGTCTGAGTACCCTGCCTTGGTGCTTGGCTTCAATCCGCTCCCCAGTTCGGTACCGGCAGGCCAACGCCCGACCCCGGTCCTACGGTTCCGCAGACCTCCACCTACTCCTGCAGATGGCCACCACCGTCTGCCGACCTTGCTGATGGTGCTGGGCTCCGACCTAGACACACACAGTCTCTCCTTCTCTCTCTCTACCTCCTCTCCACTTCACCTCCTAAACTCGACTCTAAACTACAACTCACTACTTTTCCTACCTTCAGGCCTGTGAACTCCTCGGTGGGTGGGGCCAACCACCTGGCTCCGCCCCACCTGGTGTGGACATCAGACCCTGGAGGGAGCAACAAGGGTTTTGTTTGACGGGTGTTCCTGACCAGGGGAGGGGGTGTGTGAGTATGTGAAGTAATTCTGGGACCCCTGGGGTCCAGGGCGTCACATATTCATATAAAATTATTACAGTACACTAATATGAAATACTGTACAGTAAAAAAAATATAAAAAAAAAACTGCACATTAGCTTACAATAGAATCGTTGGTGTGTGAGAGGTACAATACAAGCAATGTGCAGTATGGTTATGAATTAGAAAGTACAATACTGTATCAACAAATGCAAATTGATAGACATGCTATATAGTATATATTGTACTGTGCAATGGTATACTGTGTACAGTATACTGTACATATGTACAGAAAGTTACCTCCAGAGCGGGTCAGAGCGCGGTGAAAGGACGGAACCGGAAGTGTGCACGGTGAGTATTTGCTCCTCTTGCAAATCATTGCTCTTAAACCAAGTTACACATTTGTATAAAGCTTTGCTTGTCTTGCAAAACGCTCTCAAACCAAGTTACTTTTAATCCAAGATACCACTGCAAATAACTTCCTGCCTCATAAAGCATGGTTTTCTCTTTGATGTAGACCTTTGAGCTTTGGTAGTTTTAGAGCTCATGGATACAATTGTCAGTTCAGTTATTCATATTACACATTACACATATAGTGCAGGGCTGGAACCCCCAGCCCCCGGTTGTGGGCTGAAGATGACATGACTTGGGCTGGGGGGAGGTCACCAGGGGGGAGGGATTGGTGTTAAAGGGACCATTGGGATATATAAGGTTTAGCTGGGGGGGGAGGGATCTTTTAGCCTGCAGTTCCCTGGGGATTGTCCCACCCACCCTTCCTTATTGAATGTTTTGCAGGGTCATGGTGGCTGTGGCGGTTGGGGTGGGTCCTCGAAGTTGGTGTAAATTGGATTGGGGTTCAGGGAGATGTGGATCCCTTTAATTTCTTGGTTTGGTGAGTGGTGCGGTGATTTTGGGGGAACACCGGCTATGGATTGTCGGTTCCTGTCTGTGGTGGTTTAACCCTTCCTCCTCCCCTTTTACATTGGTGCTCCCGAGTTGGTGGTTGTGGCTGGGAGTAAATTGGTTCAGGGGGAAGGTAATGTTTGGGTATTGGTAATCACCAGACTTATGGGCTTCGAGGACCACACCCCTATTAATGTTCATTTTGTTATTTATGTTTTAAATAAAGGCTGCTGTGGCCATTTCTTCCAGCTTTGTGTCTGTGGTTATTTTGTAGTGGGTAAGTTAATATGGGGGGGGGGGGAGAGGTGAAGTAGGGGGTCACCGGAACTCCCCTATGCCAAAGTCATGTCCATGCTGGCTTCCAACAATTTTTTTACCAGATGACAATATAGAAAAATATGCAACCTAAAGCCCTATCATGTCCCATGTAACTATTTAAATGCAATTATTCGTGCCCAAAGCAAAATTAGCAGTACCGATGAAACTGTCTGAGACTTACCGTATATCCATCCTTAAAGTTCCTAACATACAGTATCTCATTGTTGGCGTAGACTGGGCAGGATCCTCAATGGAAATCCAGTTTTTACCTAGTTGGCTTGACATTTTTTTATTCTCATTCACATGTATAACTTCCTAATTTGTTGTCATTTCCCGTTTTCATCAGTAAATTCCGAGCGTTCCATTAGCTTTTTCTCTGAGAATGTAATATTATAGTAATCTTTAACGAGCACTCACACCCAATAGAATGATTGACTGTGAAAGCACGAACACGACATACGGGAAAAAAACCTAAGAGAAAAGTTAATAGATGGGTTGTGTAAATTGTCTCCAGAGCTGTAATTTGGAGTCTTTTCTATAGAGGCTTGGGTACGTGTTGACTACAGATTTAGTACAGATAACCCTTTCTACTGGTGTCAGACATATTAGAACCTCTCAATAACCACAGGTTGCAGGTAAAGTCCACTTACGGCAAATTCAAGGGAAAAAAAGCTACAACACTTAAGAAAAAAAAGAATGAACAAGAGAGAGAGAGTTGACAATGATGAAATTACAGTCTGCAAACATACAAGAGCTCAGACCGAAAACAAAAATTACCCGTCTGGCATCAACCTCATCACTTTTATACATTACAAGGTATCAGAGCAATAGAAAACTTGGCGGAAGGTGCAGGATTACTCGTCGCCTGAGGTGTTAAAGCCATCAAAAGATCAAATTGTCCTGAATTATGTTTTTTTCCAGCCTATGTCTGTTGGATTCAGATTGGGTTTAATGACATAGGAAAGGCAGGGAGTCATTACAGGTAGAAGGATGGAAATACGATTCCGCGCTAATCAAATCGGAATGCATTGAGTTGTTGCAGATATTGGTGTTATGTAACATGGCTTCCTGGTGTTTTGTCTACTTATCTCAGTACAAAACACTATAATTGCATTTTGTAAATGTAGATTTGTAAGTCGAGCTGATAAAATCTTCCCGTAGATAGAAGCTACCACAATGAGATGCTCACAAATTAAAAATGTGTCAAGGGACGGATCAGAAAATTCATTCCGGAATATGATCTGTGTATTTTTGTAAAGTAGGCCTGACTTCGTTGGTAGGGAACATGGCGCGGTATTATGTGATGTTCTACACAGCTAAGGTTCTTCATAATAACGGTCATTTCATAGGGTCTTTAAATTGTTGTATGTCAAGTAAAAGATTACCGTATTTTTCATTTTATAAGATGCACCCCAAATTTAGAGATAAACAAAAATAAAAAAAAATATGGGGTCCATTTTATAATCCAGTGGTGTCTTACTGCGAAGGTGGGGTGGCAGCGGTGGTGAAGCGGGGTCACAGGAGGCTGGGGCATTGCTTGAGTACGGCGATACTGCGGGCGGTGCCGAGGGGGGCCCAGATGCTCACTGAGGGCTGCGACGCTGTTCTGGGGCAGCCAGCACTGCTCTGTGCTGGTGCTCACTGTGGTCAGTGAGGCACTGGCCATTCTGAAGATGTCAGTGGTGCTGGTGTCGCGGGCGGGGAGGAGGGTGTCAGCACACTACGCTCACCCCCTTCTGCTCGGGTCCGGCGGCCGCTGCTCAGTGGTGGCTCGAGCTGTAGGCCGGATCCCGGGGGTTCTCGAGCGGCACTCCTCGCCCATGAGTGTAAGGGATTTGTTGGGTGTGGGGATTGTTTATTGTCCGTGACGCCACCCACGGTTGTGGTGATTTCACCACCGCTGCTCAATATGGGGATCCCGGGGATGGTGATGCGGAGCAGCCAGGTGTTGTGTTGCCCCTCCGTGGGTAGGGGTTGGTGATCCCGGGGCCCGGTGATGAGATGGGAGATGCAGGGCTGTGCCTTGCGGCACTGTGGTACTCACTCAGCCTGAGATGTTGACACAGTTTTACGGTAAACCACACGGCTGGAAAGACGGTTCCCATGGACGGCTGCACTTGCTCTCCCAGTAGGTGACGGTGATGTCCCTTTTCCTTGCACCTTTGTTTATGTGTTGGTATCGATGGGTCCCCACCGGTAACCCGCTCCCCGGCTTCAAGCTGGACCGGAGGAGATCTACTCTTTGCCCGCAGGCGCTGGCCCTGAGAAACTGGTGCCCTGGCGGTGGCGGTGTTTCTGCTACAATGGTTGGACTGTTGCCTTCAATCGGGACTTGGTTGTTGGGGGATCTACGTCCCCTTCACTGACAGATTCGGCTAATTATGGCGACTCCTAGCCTTGCCGGGGTCCGAAAGGCCCCTGCCCTGGTGCTGACTGTCCTTTGGTACACTGCTCCAGACCGCCGGGCCACTACCCGTCCGCGGTCCTTCCAGGAACTTCCAAACGGTCCCCCTCCAGACAGTCACCGCCGTTGCTGACCTTGCTGACCCTATCCTGCACACAGCTGGACTCTCTCTTCAGGCTTTCTTTCTGTCACTTTTCACCTTTCTTCCACTTCTCCTACTCCTCCTTTACCACTTCCACTTCACTTCCTTTCACTTTCTCCTCCTAAACTCCACTGCACTCAAGCCCTGCCTGGGCTAAACTCCTGGGTTTTCCCGCCTCCAGAGCTGTGTCCTCCTCGGTGGGCGGAGCCAACCGCCTGGCCCACCCCCTGGTGTGAACATCAGCCCCTGGAGGAAGGCAACAAGGATTTTAGTTTAGCTTTGGTGTACCTAACTGGGGTGTAGGGTGTGTTGGTGCAATGACCTGTGACCCCTGACTTGCCCAGGGCGTCACACTGGCTTCAAAGGAATGGTGGCCAGAGTTGGCGCGTATGCAGATGAGAGCTTGAGCCGAGAGCTCCAACTGCACATGCGCCAACATTTTCAGAATGAACCGTGCCTTGCTGCCTATCGCACAAAGCCGCGCCGCCCGACGCACTGAGCCACACACAACAGGACCGCACAAAGCACACAGAGCAGGGCTGCCCGTAGCACAGAGCAGTGCTGCTCGCCTCACAGAGCCACACAGAGCAGGGCCACACAGAGCCACAAAGGACAAAGCTGCACAGTGCCACACAGAGCAGGGCCGCACAGAGCCACACAGGGCAGGGCCGCACAGAGCCACACAGGGCAGAGCCGCACAGAGCCACACAAGGCAGGGCCGCACAGAGCCATACAGAGCAGGGCCACACAAATCCACAAAGGACAAGGCTGCACAGTGCCACACAGAGCAGGGCCACACAGGGCAGGGCCGCACAGAGCCACACAGAGCAGGGCCACACAGAGCCACACAGAGCAGGGCCGCACATAGCACAGAGCAGCGCCACCCACCTCACTGAGCCACACAGAGCAGGGCCGCCCGTAGCACAGAGCAGCGCCACCCACCTCACTGAGCCACACAGAGCAGGGCCGCCCGTAGCACAGAGCAGCGCTGCCCACCGCACTGAGCCACACAGGGTAGGACTGCACAGAGCCACACAGAGCAGGGCCGCACGCAGCACAGAGCAGGGTTGCCCACCGCACAGAGCCACACAGGGTAGGACCGCACAGAGCCACACAGAGCAGGGCCACACAGAGCCACACAGGGCAGGGCCGCACAGAGCCACACAGGGCAGGGCCGCACAGAGCCACACAAGGCAGGGCCGCACAGAGCCATACAGAGCAGGGCCACACAAATCCGCAAAGGACAAGGCTGCACAGTGCCACACAGAGCAGGGCCACACAGAGCCACACAGGGCATGGCCGCACAGAGCCACACAGGGCAGGGCCGCACAGTGCCACACAGAGCAGGGCCGCACAGAGCCACACAGAGCAGGGCCGCACAGAGCCACACAGAGCAGGGCCGCACAGATCCACACAGAGTAGGGCCACACAAAGCCACACAGGGCAGGCCCACACAGAGCCACACAGAGCAGGGCCGCACAGAGCCACACAGAGCAGGGCCGCACGTAGCACAGAGCAGCGCCACCCACCTCACTGAGCCACACAGAGCAGGGCCGCCCGTAGCACAGAGCAGCGCTGCCCACCGCACTGAGCCACACAGAGCCACACAGGGTAGGACTGCACAGAGCCACACAGAGCAGGGCCGCACACAGCACAGAGCAGGGCTGCCCACCACACAGAGCCACACAGGGCAGGACCGCACAGAGCCACACAGAGCAGGGCCGCACGTAGCATAGAGCAGCGCTGCCCACGGCACTGAGCCACACAGAGCCACACAGGGCAGGGCCGCACAGAGCCACACAGAGCAGGGCTACACAGAGCCACACAGAGCAGGGCCGCACAGAGCATAGAGCAGCGCTGCCCACGGCACTGAGCCACACAGAGCCACACAGGGCAGGGTCGCACAGAGCCACACAGAGCAGGGCTACACAGAGCCACACAGAGCAGGGCCACACAGAGCAGGGCCGCACAGAGCCACACAGGGTAGGGCCGCACAGAGCCACACAGGGCAGGGCCGCACAGAGCCACACAGGGTAGGGCCGCACAGAGCCACACAGGGCAGGGCCGCACAGAGCCACACAGGGCAGGGCCGCACAGAGCCTCACAGAGCAGGGCCGCCCGTAGCACAGAGCAGTGCCGCAGAGAGTAGCACCCGCAGCACAGCATTGCCCTGCCTCTTGTGACCCCTCTCCATCACCCCCCAATGAGCTACATTTGGATTTTAAGACGCATCCCTCATTTTCCTCCCAAATTTTTGGGAGGAAAAGTGCATCTTATAATCCAAAAAATACGCTATAAATAGCATAACATAAAATTAATAAATAATGAGTATCAAAAGGACAATACCAAATATCAAGATGAGGACAGAAAATATTATGTGATAGGCTCGATAGATCACTGTCACTTCAACAATCTTTAAATAAATGAATGGTACATAGGAATGAGTGATGTCCTTCATAGATGTCAGATCTTTTAGTGAATTTGTCTGCTATAAATTGACAGCTTTAATTCCGGATGTAACATTCCTTTGATGAAGTGGATCAGGTGGCTCTTGGGTTGGGCAAGTGTTCAATGCGCACACTGTATGGATTAAATGTTGGACACTGCTTTTTATTCATTGGAATTTTGTGAATATTCTAAAATGTTTGGGCCATGTGTTTTATGAAACCCAGAGTCCGGCAGAATGTGAGAGTATCGAAGATATCAACGTGAGTGGCAGCTGATCAGAAGATGATAGACTGCGACTGTTTGGGCATTTTATTTTCATGTAGCTAAGCTGGAATATAGCATATGTTATAATACTATATAATCAGAAACATGTTCCACTTTGTTTTCTCATGAGCCAATACACTGCCTCCTAAAATAATTTCTTACATGCTGTCGTTGCTTCTGAACATGTGCTACAGAAAACCAGGAGAGCAGTAATTGAAAAATTAGCTATAAAGCATGAGGAAATTCCAAGAATACCAGCCCGGCTGCAGGCTGCTATTTTTAGGTTGGAAAGGGCCAAATAACTATTGGCATTCCCAGCCTGATAATATCAGCCCTCAGCTGTCTGCTTTACCTTGGTTGGTTATCAAAAGTGGGGGGAACCCAACTTATTTTTTTAAATATTTATTTCGTTTCCATAGAAAGATGTCTCCCACGCACCACTCCAATTGTTCTTGCAACTTGGTGCAGCCCGCCAAATGCTGCAAAGCAAATCTGTATTGCAGCATCCAATGCACCAAAACTCCTTCCCCGAATAGAGAAATCGTTAATGGTCCTGATGTTCATGATGGGAATAAAACAGCAATGTTTCGGCCAACGCAAGGCCTTTGTCAAGCCATAAAAAGTGTAAATTTAGCTACCTTTAATTAAATATAAAATACAGCATAGATGTGGTGCTTTCTCTGAAGAAAAATTGACTCTTTGCCAAAATTTCCACTCAAAACAAAAAATGTATTGTAAGTAGCAATCATTTACTGATTGATCTTCCAACATTTCATTATTTTTCCAATTTTCAATAGAAATGCTGTGTGCTCTGGTTTTATTATTTGGAGATGAGAACATTTGCTAAGATTCGATATTGGCAAATCATGCATTTTTATAGGGAAATTCGATTGGTAGCAAAGTTACTCCCTGCAAAATGTTTGTTTCAAAATAAACATAGAATGTATTAACCACTTCATGACCTTGGATGTGCATATACGTCCTAGAAAGGGAGTAGTTCTTGACCTAGAACATATATGTACGTTCTGGCAATCCCTCCGTCACTGTCACCGGGACCTCAGATATATGATCGTGATATATGTAATCAGGACACATGATCGTTGCTGGGGACTCGGCTTTCTCGGCAGCTTTCTCACAGTTAGTGACACTCCTGGTTTCGTCCCTGGCTATTTAGCCCCCTAAATGCCACAATTGATATCGATCGCGGTACTTTGGGGATTGGGAGAGGGATCGACGTGATATATTCTAATCAAATTTTATAATTAACTAGCTGTAGCACCTGGTGATGCTCGGGATAGTAACTGTCTGTTTCTCTCCCGGTCTCTGTCTGTCTCTCTCTTTGTCTGTCAGTTTCTTTCCCAATCTGTCTCTTTCTGTCTCTCTCTTTGTATGTCTCTTTCCCTGTATGTCTTTGTCTATCTTTTTCCATGTCTTTCCCTGTCTGTCTCTTTCCCTGTCTGTCTCTGTGTCGGTGTCTGTTTCTTTGTCTGTCTGTCTCTGCCTGTCCCTGTCTGTCTGTCTCTTTCCCTATCTGTCTGTCTCTTTTCCTGTCTCTTTCCCTTTCTGTGTCTGTCTTTTTCCCTGTCTGTCTCTTTGTCTGTCTGTGTCTGTCTGTCTCTGTTTGTCTGTGTCGGTCTGTCTCTGTCTGTGCGTCTGTGTCTGTCTGTCTCTGTCTATCTCTTTCCCTGTCTGTCTTGTCTGTGTCTGTCTCTTTCCCTGTCTCTTTCCCTGGCTGCATTGTGACATGCCAACATTCCATATAAGGGCATGGCTGCGCATTCCTCTGAAGTTCTGGCTGCATTGTGGCTCACAGCGCCATTTACTGTAACGGAGGCAGGTTCTTTGGCAAATAACTGTAAAGCGCAGGGTTAAAAATTCCCCTCAAAATATAGTTTATAGGAAAACACTGTGGAAAGGAAGCGCAATAGGGTCTTACCCCAGAAAAATGGGGGAGAATCAAGGAGGGTGGTATTACTCACCTATAGGGGTTGTGACAGTCACAACGCCTATAACAGCATATAAAGAAATCCAAGCCACAGCAGCGGACCCAAAAATAGCAGATAACAGAGAGTAGTAGATAGGGATGTCAAACCGCGCCACTGACTCAGCCGATCCAGGAGATTATGGATAGATGTTGCTTTTATTCATTACACAGATCAAGTCAACGCGTTTCGGGAGTCACAGCTCCCTTCATCAGGACAGACTGGCAAGCAAAACAAATCTCTTTTGTTTTGCTTGCCAGTCTGTCCTGATGAAGGGAGCTGTGACTCCCGAAACGCGTTGACTTGATCTGTGTAATGAATAAAAGCAACATCTATCCATAATCTCCTGGATCGGCTGAGTCAGTGGCGCGGTTTGACATCCCTATCTACTACTCTCTGTTATAAAATATAGTTTATGACGTTCCCTGAGTCACATGCGGCGTCTGTGCAAAATTTCGTGATTGTACATGCGACGGTGAGAATTCCTTTAGTGGACACACACACACACACACACACACACACACACACACACACACATACATACACTCAGCTTTATATAATAGATGTGATAATATTCAGTTTTGGGATGATATTTCTCTTCTTAACATAATACCCTAAAATGAGGTTTGATGTTGCAAGTCCGGTCTGCCACACTTTATCTTTAGTATAAACCACATTAAGAAGGTCATTGGTGTTTTCTAGGAGAACACACAAATCATGTCATTATGACACTTTCACTGAAGGGTAATGATATTCAGACGACGCTTACTGGATACATTAATCCTCCATATTTTAATCAGACCAAAAACAGACAGCGCCAAGAAAATTAGGACTTGATAAATGATGTAGTATTTTATGGCTGCAGATAAGACGGATGAAAGTTAATATTTTGAATGGGTCAAAAAGACAAAACATATAGAGAGTTGTACAAAATATTTTGGCGCCCTTTTTGAGTTTGGGAGCATTTTAATATTTTGCAACGAGTGGAGAATCTTGAATTATTTGGGATTATCTGGAAAGTGTGTGGATTGGGGGCAATATGCATGTTGTCTTGGAGTAAAGGCTGCTTTACAGACAGCGACATTGCTAGCGATGTCACTCGTGAAAGCACCCGCCCCCGTCGGTTGTGCGTCACGGGCAAATCGCTGTCCGTGGCACACAACATCGCTAGGAGCCGTCACACGGACTTACCTGCCTAGCGACGTCGCTGTTGCCGGCAAACCGCCTCCTTTCTAAGGGGGCGGTTTGTGCGGCGTCACAGTGACGTCACACGGCAGGTGTTCAATAGAAGCGGAGGGGCGGAGAGCAGCCGAAGGCAAGACATGCCCACCTCGTTGCCGTTGGACGCAGATAAGGTGTTTTTCGTCGTTCCTGCGGTATCACACATAGCGATGTGAGCTGCCTCAGGAACGACGAACAACTTGCGTCCTGCAACAACAACAATATTTGGGATTAGAACGACGTGTCAATGATCAACGATAAGGTGAGTAATTTTGATTGTTAACGGTCGTTCGTGCGTTTCAAATGCAACGACGTCGCTAACGAGGTCGGATGTGCGTCACGAATTCCGCGACCCCAACCGACATCTCGTTAGCGATGTTGTTGCATGTAAAGCCCCTTTAACAGGCTCTCGAGCCCAGATAAGTGACACGCTACATACATAGCTGTAACGTGCCGCAACCATCAGGGTGCTGCCTGCTACCTCTTTAGATAAATAGATGTGAGGATAGAATGCTTCCAAAGGAGGCAGAACCGCTCATAAATCCACGCGAAAAAGAGAGGACTTTATTACCCTATGCTTGCATTTATTAGCCCATATATTTGTTTTTTATTTTTAGTGGATTTATTTCTTCTTTAGCCCAGAAACTAGATATGACTCATAAATCTCCGGATGACTATCGATGATAATAAGATGGCAGAAAAGGAATATAAATATAAATTCTATGAATTCTGCGGCTCTGTCAGTCCCTTCTTTACATACGATAAATCAATACAGCAAATAAAAAAAAATAAAAAACAAAACCTGTCAACGACAAAAGCAAAATTTATATCAATGATAATAACGGGGCAAAAAAAAATGTGCCGGATAAAATTGAACGTGACCGCTTCTCCGGATTTATGTAATTAGATAATAATTCACCCAGTTAAAAAGTGAGACAAATAGCAACATTACGAATGGGATCGTCAGAAGAAGAATGGACTGGCGAATTAATGAGAGTTTGATAAAAGTGAATAAAGTAAAGAAGGCTTTTATAATATGTTATGGGGCAGGCGCTCTGCCGGTATCCAGTCAAGGGATGTACCGCACACATCATCCCGCTGACTCCATTTATTACAACAATAAACTATAAGCGCTGACAATAGCAAACATTTTACTGACGGATCATTTTTCAGGTTCCGCTCTAACATTTTATGCCAAGAGAAACGTCCCAAGGACATGAAGCACCATAGCCGAACAAATATCAAATGTATAGAATCTATCTAACCATTTCAGATATATTTACTGCAACAAACCTTAAAGGATATTTCACATATGACCCACGAAGAACAGATACCACCCCAATCTAATGGGTCATTTCTTAGGAACAACATGGGTCCTGATGGTTGGACCATCAGAGAATAGCGAGTTACAACGTATCCGGTGGATAGATCCATATGATATTATGATGTAACAAGCATTATCAATTACTTATGTTTTGCAAATGGAAAGTTAAAGGGTTATTTCCATCTAAGAATTGTATGAATTGTTATTGACAGGATTGGCTATAACTAGAGATGAGTGGATTGATCTGAGGAAAATAGTCTTTGAGTTATACTTCCTGAAATCCGTGAATTTGACAACTCTTTAATTCCATTCGTGAGGATAGGCTAAAGATAAAAAAAATGCCCGGCACTATTACACACGCTGCTGAAAGCTCCAAAAGTTGTCTAATGGCATCATGCGGATTTCTCGACAATCACAGGTGGTACAAAGTAAGGAGGACAACCAAAGAGCAACATTTTATACTTGTACAGTGTAGGGACAGGAGGTTAGAAATCAAATCTTATTCCACCTAAGGATAGAAATTATTAGATAATAAAACTCCTCTGTGCTTTTTTGCAACTAAATTAAAATCCTGAATCTAAGGGGTACTTTGCACATTACGACATCGCATGCCGATGCTGCGATGCCGAGTGCGATAGTCCCCGCCCCCGTCGTACGTGCAATATCTTGTGATTGCTGCCGTAGCGAACATTATCGCTACGGCAGCTTCACATGCACTCACCTGGCTGGCGAACCGCCTCCTTCCTAAGGGGGCGGGCCATGCGGCGTCACAGCGACGTCACACGGCAGGTGGCCAATAGCAACGGAGGGGCGGAGATGAGCAGGATGTAAACATCCCGCCCACATCCTTCCTTCTTATAGCAGCCAGGACGCAGGTAAGGTGATGTTCCTCGCTCCTGCGGCTTCTCACACAGCGATGTGCGCTGCCGTAGGAACGAGGAACAACATTGTACCTGTCGCGGCACCGGCATTATGGAAATGTCGGAGACTACACCGATGATACGATAACGACGCTTTTGCGCTTGTTCATCGTATCAAAAAGGTTTTACACACTATGACATCGCCAGTGACACCGGATGTGCATCACTTTCGATTTGACCCCACCAACATCGCACCTGCGATATCGCAACGTGCAAAGCCGCCCTAAGACTATGTAACAGAAACTGTGCTTCATACGTTGTAAAATGGGCAAGCCATAGTTTTCGTTTTTTCATCCAAAAAATGATGTAATTAACCCAAAAATGTATACACAGCAAAATACTGTTTATTTTAGAGTAGTTAAAGTTGAGGCAGGAGAGATCCGGTATGTGCCGCGCTGTCACCAAAGGAACCGATATTGAATATTTAATCTCCTTATTTTTTTGTACAGGTCAAAGCATTTCAGAGATCAAGTCTTTATCACGACATCAAACAAAACATCAGCATGAGATTGTTGATGTTTTCTTTGATATCCTGATGAAGGAGACTTGATCTCTGAAACATGTTGACCTGTACAAAGAAATAAAGAGATGAAATAGTCAACATTGGTTCCTTTAGTGATAGCGCGGCACATACCCGATCTCTCCTGCCTCAATTTTATCGTCTCTTTATGGGGCTGCGGCTGAGTCACCATTTTTGTTACGTGCATTTAGGAGTTGTGACTGACACAACCCTACCAGGTGGATGGGTTTTTCCTACACCTACCTGTTACCCTACTAGGTAAGTATTACGGTTGCTGTGGCACTGGAGACTGTTCGGATTTCTTGCTACTGCACATGTGCGAGCACTGGAGACTATGTTCGGATTTCTTGCTACTGCACATGTGCAAGCGCTGGAGACTAAGTCCTATCTTGGAGCCATTGCACATGTGCGGGTGACATCATCGCTGACACAGGTCACATGTCTCTGACACCTTCTATGCCGATTGGTCGCTGGTCATGTGCTTGTGACACTTTGCTCGGTGATAGGCCAGCGTGACGTCATTGCTGTCGTTCTGGCAGCGGATTGGCTCTGGTGTCCTCCATCTTGGATGAGGCACAAAGTCTATATAAGACCCTGACGCACGCCACCCGGCGCTCAGTCCTCTTGGTTCATGCATGAGAGTAGACGCTCTGTGCATGTCCCTCTAGGCATCTCTCTGTCTATGCTAGGTGAGCGCTACCGGCAGGGTAGCGTTCTTATACCTTACAGCTTCGGCTGCAGTCCGTATCCTTACCTCTTAGTGGAGCGGACATAGGCAGGTGCCTGAGGCACATGGTCTGGCTGGGCCTTGTGATTCTACTCGTAGGTGGACGTTGCCGCTAGGGTAACGTTCCTTATACTGCGTCTGGCAGTTGTTCGTGTCCTCGCACACTAGTGGAGTGAACGCAGGTAGGAGCTTTGTGCGGCTTACGCTGCTGTTCGTCTCTTTTGCACCACTAGTGGAGCGGACCCAGGCAGGTGCCATATCTAGTGGTTCGTGTCCTCGCACACTAGTGGAGCGAACGCAGGTAGGAGCTTTGTGCGGCTTACGCTGCTGTCCGTCTCCTGGCACCGCTAGAGGAACGGACCTAGGTAGGGGCCATTTCACACTCACTGCTTTTGTCTCTGTGACCATTAACAGAGACCATTCCACACACCCTCCAAGTAAGGGAGGAATTGCTTTATTTTCTAATTATATTCCTCTGTGAGTTTAACAGAGGTATTGCACTCTGCACTTGTGCTATTACTATTTACAGTGGCACACTTATATACCCCTTATCCTCTGCCATAGTCTGCAGCAGAGTCTTTGAACGGTGGACCCTGACTGTCTGATATTCCTTTGATTTTTATTATCAGACAGCCCCCCGTAACAGTAAGACCTATTTGCGCTTTTCTCCACAGCTTTTTCTCCGTATATTAGAGCAGTATAAGAAAGCCTGTGCTCTGAGACTTCACCAGTGTGTGAAATAGCGCTGGACATTTCTACTTTTTGCAATCTGCAAACATCAAATCACTAAGTGTGTAAAATTATGGGGACCTGCAAACTTCAGGAAATTTGACTCAAGGTCACTTTGCAGTGGATCAATCCGATGATCTCTAATTTAAATTATGTAGGGCATTTAGTATTCTAGGTTGAAACACTTGGGTGAATAAAAGTCTTTTTTCATGCCTTTGTTTATCTAGCTATCTATTAGGCCTCCAACACACATCCATTAAAAACACGCACGTGCCGCGAGACACGTATTTACCCTGCATGTTGTGTGTGGTAAGTACATGTCTCGGGTACGTGCGGTCCACGTGTGTTCTCCGTGTGCTATCCGCGATAGCACATGGAGAACCGGTAATTTGCATACTCACGTGGTCTGCGCTACTGTCCAGGGTTCTGATCTTCGGCTCCAGCCCCGCTCACTCCCTGCTGACACTGCTTACGTCCGAGCGGAGGGGCGGAGATTAGCGCCCGTGACAGCACGCCCACCTCCTTTACACGCTCATAACGAGCGGCGGCCGGCAGGAACATTTTGCAGCGGAAGAATCTGCGGGGCTGGTGGAGGTGAGTACGTGTTTTTTTATTTTTAAATTAATGATACGTGTTCTCCGGCGCGTATCACACGGGATTGCATCCACACTACATCCGTGTGGTACGGGTGCGGGCCTTGTGACACCCGTGCTGCCGGAGAATACATGGACATGTCAGCATGAGAAAATCACGGATGCACGTAAGTACGGAACGGACACACACGTTCCAAAATACTTACGTGTGTCCAAACAATAATGAAGACATAGGTCTACGTGTCTCCGTGCAGCCGGTACGTGAAAAAACTGTCAAACACGTACCAGCGGCACGGATGTGTGTCTTAGGCCTTACATAAATGTGTATAGAAATGTTGGTCTGTTTGTATCTTACATTTATAATAGTTATGAATAAGGGTGCGACTTCTCGAAATTCCAAAACTCACAGACAATTATTGGTAGAATAAGGTTTATGGCACACTTTGAATTATGGGTGCTCAATAAGGGTTCAAAGAAGCTAATCCCTCACCCTGCGTGTCAGATGCTTTGCTATACAGAGTCATCACACCTATACAGAACAGAAATCTGATTTATCTATATATCTCACGGTGATTTTGACATTATCACCATCTTAAAGCCATATCCCTACACAAAAATCCATTGTATCTGGTAAAGACCCAAATATAGGGGTCGAAACATTACAGTTTACATTTTTTTAGATTGCCTGTATAATAAAGGCCTTATATTCAATCTTAGTGTGCCAAGTTCTCCTGTAGAGAAATATTAGAATTAATGCAAAAACACTGCATAGATGTGGCGATATCAACCCAGGTGCAATTAGCCACCAAACCACTAGATGTCGCCAGAACACTAATCGACAGGAGCTGCAGGGTTAATATACTAGGTAAAACAGGAACCAAGTGCAGAACAGTCTGTGAACAAGCCGGAGTCGATTCACAGAGAGGTCACATCAGTATAAGGGGAGAGCAGAGCCGGAGTCAGTAAACAAGCTGGGGTCGATATACAGAGAGGTCATCTTTACAGGGACGGGCAGAGACGGAGTCTGAGGGCTAGCTGAAGTCAGTACACGGAACGGTCACGTCAGTACAAAGGGGCTGACAGAGACAGAGTCAGAGAGGTAGCCAAGGGAATCCAGACAGAAGGAAGAAGTAGGGAGGGGAACGGAGAAGCAAAGTAGCTGGACAAGATCAGGTAGGACACTCACGGGAACCAGAGATGAGCACTGCCTAGCAAGAAGTATCACTGGCGGCGTTCTGGGTGCAAAGGATCACAGATAAGGTTGACTATCAACCAGAACGAGGCACCAACGAAAAAGCTCCTCCACTGGGCCAGGAACTGGAACCCACAGGGAGAAAAAAACACATATCAGCTCTGCAAGGAGCAGAGAGACAAGTAATAATTCTGACAATAGGTATATGTCCATGTGTGGCGCACCTGACCTGGTCAGGCACCACTGAGTACTGCACCCATGCTGGGTGAGTGCAAACAGGTAATCCCACAGGCTGAATAGGGTGTGTACGCACAGACACATAGTAACCAGGTCTCACACACATCTTAGAGGGGACCCCTGGGCAGACCCAGGAGGGGGCGTGGCCTCAACATCTCAGCTAGTGGTGCGGTGGAGAAGCTGGAAGCTAGGTTGCAGTGACAGTCAAGGAGAGAGGAGCTGGAGGTAGCCGAGTCTGAAGTGCAGACGCAGGAGAGTGAACACACTAGTCAGACCCTGCAAGTGTAGTGGCTGCTGGCAGGGGAGTACATTGCCACACAGTCAGCCTGAAAGACTCCTGCAGAAGAGAAAGTACAGACAGTTGAGTACGGGGACTCCTGGTAATGAAGCACGCACGGGGAACAGGTGCCTAGAACCAGACATCCATTTAGTGGTCTGCTAAATTCTCCAGGTGGTGAGACTAGAGGTTCCACACCAACCAACACAGAGCCCGAGCATCAGCAACATCGAGGGAGCCCATAAGTAGGATTGAGTCGGAGCTATCCACCTCGGTCCACGCTGCCAGCAAACGGGTCAGAAAGGGAAGAAAAGGCAGCTGCGACTTCCCTGGTTGAATCCCACGGTACTTTAAGTCAGTTGTTATCCGAAACAAGAAGTGCTAGAAAAGCAAGTCAGCAGTCACCCCTATACCAGCCTGAAGGATACCTGGTTCCCTCTGGTCTATCTCAGTATCGCCCGGGTTATCTCACAAAACCAGCTGAACGCGAGTAAACAAGTTAAAAGACATTTCTGGACTGAGACTGAGTTATTCTGCAACCTGTTGTTCCACACAAATACACCCGAGCCCCTGGGGCCAGCCTCACTCTCGGGAGGCCATATCACCAGACTGCAAACACCATCAGCCCCAGACGCTCGTTAAACTGCAGTGGCGATCACCCATCACCCTGACCGCAAAACCGAGAGTGGCGTCACAACCCCTATGAAAGTGAATTTGACATACCTGTTGCCAGAAGGGTCCCTACAGAGAAGTCCCCGCAGTGTCCCGCTGGCGACCACTGCAGCTCTGTGGTGGGCAACTCACATGTACAAAGACAGGTGAAGAACCTGGGTTCCAAGGTAAAATGTATAATTGATCATTTATAATCTAGTATCAAAACATTTTAAATTCAAATTTACCAGGTCCTCTAACGTAAAAAAAAATTAATTTGTAGTCAATCAATTCACCAAGAAATTATTAAATGTGGGAATACTCCTAATAATTCTACATTTTTGCAGAATTTTGGATATATTCAAAAATAAAGACAGAACGTATCAAAAGGAATTTACCAATAACAAAAAGTACAATGCATCACAAAAAAAAAAAAAAAAAACAATCACAGAATAAATAGAATGTGTAGAATTATTCTAAAGTTTTTTGTTAATTGACAACTGTGAGATTTTTTGTAAAAAAGTGGGGCTATGTCAGGAAGTCCAAAGCTAGATAGGGTTAAATGTTAATGGGCCAAAATCATTATTTGTGGGGTTTTAAGGCACTTTTTTGTTTTGTCGTGTTGGGTGGCATTTTATGCCCCAAATTCTTCAACATGGCTCATAAATTCTGTGCAAATTCAAAAATGGACTTTATTTTTGTCTATAATAAAATGGACTTTATTTTTGTCTATAATCTTTCCTTGTGCATCTGTAGTCTAAAAAATTATGTTTTTGCAAAGCCTTGCAAAAACTGAACTGAAATTTCAGACATAGATAACATTATTCCAGGAGAGGCTAGAATTAATTTGCAACAAATTTTGATATTTTTTTTTTCTTGTTACGCCTTTTACCACTTTAATTTATTTTATATTTTGGTAGATGGCAAATTTCTGAAAGCAGCGATACCAAATATGTGTATATTTATTAAATTGTTTTATTTTCAATAGGGCATAAGAGGGGTGATTTTAATTTTTTATATTTTCTCCCAAATTTTTTTACACTTTTTATTATTTTTACTAGTCCTTTTAGAGGACTTGAAGCTGATACACTCTAATCGCCTTTTCTGTATAGAGTGGTGCTTAAACATCAGCATCAGGCCCACTCTATACAGCAGAAATGCTGATCTCCTGTGAATTTCGGCGCTCCCAGGAACTACGCCATGACAGTGGCAGGGGTCATCAGCTGACCATCGGCTGTCATGAAAACCCACCGGCGACCTGTGATCATGTCATGGAGCAGCTGATGATAGCAGGGAATGGTGTGCTCCGCGCAGGTGCGCATTAAATCCCGCTGTCAGAGATTGATAGTGTATTTAACTGGTTAACAGGCACAGGTGGATCACTGATCCACCCGCACCTGTTAGCTGCACATGTCAGCTGATCTGATCAGTCAACATATGAGGGGAAACATACAGGCTTGCCACGTGAGCTCGCATTAAATGGCAGACGCAACCTTGGACATACCGATACATCCAAGATTGTGAAGGGTTGAAATAGTTAATAAATAATAAAAATAAATAATAAATGATATATAAGATTACATAAATAATAGATAAAAAATAATAAATAACATAAATAAATAAAGGATGTAAATAGTTAATGTTGAAATGAGAATGTGCATGGCTGCCCAGAAAACATGAACATTTTTTTGAGAAAAAATGAGTAATTTTGCAAATAAAATTGACTACATTTACTTGAGCCCAGTTACCACGCCAAGGTATAACTCTCAATTGGGTCCTAACCTGCAAAAGAAAAATTAAAACACCTGAGGTCACTGGGAGGAGTGCGTACGCACTCCTCTCAGTGACCTGAGGTGTTTTAATTATTCTTTTGCAAGTTCTTTTCTAGCCCATATAAAGAAAGGTCAGGATTGACATGAAAAGAAGCAGAAATTTAGATTAGGACCCAATTGAGATTTATACCTTGGTGCGGTAACTGGGCTCAAGTAAATTTGGTCAATTTTATTTGCAAAATAACTCATTTTTTCTCAAAAATGTTTTCATGTTTCTGGGCTGCAATGCACATTCTCATTTCAATATTCACTATTTACACCCTTCAGTTATTTTTCCCTCCCCTTTACTTAAGTGCAACTATTATTTTGGATAACGTATGCTATGTTCATTTTGCACCCGTTCAGTCCTTTAGTTTAGGAAGTGGCGGCAATTCTTCTATTTAATAAATAAATAATAGTAAATAGTTTGTCAGTCTCCGCAAGGAGAAAAGTTTTCCCCTTAGACCCCACTATAGCTTCTCATAAGCCAGATCAGATCTCATACTTTGCTCTGACGAGGGACAATCATCCCTAAACACCGTGTCTGCAAATTGAGGTTCTGATCTGGCATAAATCCTAGGTCATATGAAAAGGTTTGTTAAAAAGCCACTTTTGACTTTTCGGATTGCTTCTTCCAATAGGTAGCGCTAGAGTTTGTCTCGTTCCTCCCTGAAGAGACAATATGAATAATAGTAAATATTAAATAAATAATAGCTAATAAATAGACATAAAAAAGGGGCAAATGGTAAAATGAATATGGCACAAACAAAAAAAGTGAAAAGCAAAAATTCAAGAAACAAATTAAAGCAAATGCAATATCGAACCAGGCACAAAGTCTAAAAATCAGAGTCACCTATGTATACGGACACAGACATAAATAGTGTAACATATCATAGCAGAGAATTTCTTCTCCCCACTAGGGTTGGAAATAAAAATAACTTCCATTTTCAATATTTGGATGCTATCCGACCATTTAGGCAGCACGCAGCATGGCAATGAATGTTCTGTAAATTGCTAACACTTCTTTGACAGGATTGCATTTTACAGAACATGAAATCCCTGTATCCTGTCTCCTGTGACCTATGTATCCATCTGTGACATGCTCTTGACTCAATGGGAGGTTAGAGGTGACCTTTATTTGAAGACCAGGACAACTCGCAGCAGAAGAACAATGTTTCTTATCATTATTCCTAAATGTCATTGGCCTTTGTTTTAAATTAATAAATTCTGGGAATAACACCTAGAAATGTCAATTATCTTTACTTCTTTCACAAAAGAACCATGAGCTTTGTTGTGGATTTAACAATTCTAAAAAATAAAATGTTTGTGGAACATTTCAAATTTGTATGTGTTTTTTTCCAATCATACTAAAAAAGTCATTATTATTGAAGATGTTTTTCTTAAGATTTTTCAGTTTACATTATCTTTAATCAAAGGACCAGTCGCAAGTTAAGTAAACTGGATTCCATGTCTGATCTCATGATGACTTGGAGACCCATCCTCAAAACTACATACATTTGTTTCCCACTCCTGGTTACATAGTTACATAGGTGTTACGTCACCATCAGAGTCCGCTCCAGCGACTTCTGCTCCGATCGCCAGGCGACGCCGTGTTCCTGCCGTGGATGATGCTTGTGATGGGAGAGGAGTCGATGCCAGCGGCACCAGTGGGCGCAGGCTCCGATCATCCACTGGGCTGGGTTATCTTGGGATCTGCAGTACCACTGGCTGACTGTGGGTGGTGTGTGTCTTCCAGCTGAAGTTGCCAGCGTTCAGCTACAGCCAATGGGAAGACACCACACCCTTCTTAGTTCCCCTCCTGTCTGTTGACCTCTGCCAGAGATAGCTCTAATTTCCTGGCTCCTGATCCGCCCTATTCTGTTTAGTGATTCCTGTGTGCTCACTTCTGCATGTTTTCTGACTACCCTTCTGCCTGCTGTTTTGGACCTCGCTGCCCGATCCGGATTTGACCTCTGATACGTTTTCTGATTACGTCCTTGCCTGCTGATTCTGTCCTTGTTCTGCTATTCCTGGTGTGACCCTGCCTGACGACTACTCTCATCGGACTGCAGCCTTCCATAGATAGTGATCTCCAGGGCCCTGTGTAATTCCAAATCACTGTATAGGGGTTAAAGGGTTTCAGGGTTCTGGGGGTCCTGCTTGGTGAGTGGCTTCCCTCTAGCCAGTCCATTACATCCCATCTGAGTCTGTTGATCCAGGCAGGTGTTACAATAGGTTGAAAAAAGACCTAGGTTCCATCAAGTTCAACCTTCCTCCACCAATTCTACATTCTCTGTCCTTAGATTATCTGTAACCGACAATGCTATTTTTGCCGAGAAATCATCCAGCCCTTTTTTAATAGCTGTTATAGTATCAGCCATTACTACCTCTTGTGGTCGGCATTCCACAGTCTGATTGCTATAACTGTAAAAAATCCTTTCCTTCTTAGTTGCTGGAATCGCCTTTCTTCCACCCACAGTGCTCCTTTGTAAGGTCTTTGGAAGGAATAAGTCATGTGCCAGTTCTT
The DNA here is from genome assembly GCF_048569485.1 of Anomaloglossus baeobatrachus. Classification (NCBI taxonomy): domain Eukaryota; kingdom Metazoa; phylum Chordata; class Amphibia; order Anura; family Aromobatidae; genus Anomaloglossus; species Anomaloglossus baeobatrachus. Next base: position 124,140,312 of record NC_134364.1, read on the forward strand.
TGTATTAGCAATACATGTATTTATAGATATAAATGATATCTCTTCTGAAATGTCTTTTTTCTAAGTGAAACAAACCCAACTTTTTCAATCTCCAATCATATGAGAGACCTTCCATGCCTTGTAACAACTGCCTTTGAACTGGATCCAATGGAATAATATAGTTTTTTAACATGTGGGCTCCAAAACTGGATTGCATATTCTAGATGTGGCCTTACAAGTAATTTATAGAGGAGTCATAATATGTAGGTATGAGGAATATGACATTCAAACATGTCAGTCAACAGCTACTTTTCATTTATACACCCCCTGCCCAGCAGCAAGGAGAAATCACCCAGATCTGGTCACCAAATGGCAGGTGAAAAAATCCAATTAAGTCTAAGTAAGACGCTCTAGCCAGAACAAGTCCTCTGCTGACAAACTAATTCAGCTAGGGAAGGGGGCAGGCAACTGCAGGATTCAGGACAAGCTTCAAATGCATCCTGTAGTCAATATGGATCTGAGGAAAAAGTTACAATATTGGGGAGTGCTTCGCTCCCACAATAGGGCAGGCATATATCCAGCTTCATGATGGCGAGGTACATGTCCCAGATATTTTCCCTAAATTATAGGACATGCGTATCAGTCCATCATTAATAAATCACCAAGGATAGCCAACAAATGCCTCATGTTTCCTATGCATGTATAGATCAAATCATAAGTAGAAATATTATGGTCATATTGTCTGTGTGGGACACTTGGAGGCGGAGATATGGGGAAAACTGCCAATTCATAACTTTCAGTTGGGTACGGGACTGAAAAGCCTGAGGTAAGTGCTGCTTTAAACAGTTTTACTTTTGTTTTAAATATGTGAAGCCACATGGCATATTTTCAATAAATTATTATAGAGTAGGACTGCCCCATGAGATTTGCCGTGATGTGGCGGGGTAGCTCAAAAGATTGCAATTTTTTGCCAAAAATCTCTAGTTTTATTAAAAAGTACAATTTGGAATTTTAGTGCAGTGCACATTATGTGCTGGCTTTCCTGTTTTATTCTTTAGAACTTTCAGTAAACTGAAGACACAGCCTATGTCCAAACCAGCCATAGGTCACAAATGGAGCGGTACATGGGAAATACATAGGTTCATAAAAATGAGAGTGAAAATTTTGAGGGTGTCTTTTCTCTGGGAGGTCACGTCGTGTAACATGGGGAAAGTCCCAAGGAAACCAGTGGCTCCACAGCGCCTCCCCTGTGCCAAGCCAGTATCAGGCCTAACCAAAATGAACGAGGTACCTGATCCATATGTGTATCTGCTTGCAACCATAATTTACACGTAACTGTATTTCGGACATCTGTAAATCCCATCTTGTATATAGTGTATTATTTAGTGTGCACATAAGGCGATTAAATATACAATTTAATCTGAGGTTGTTCTTTTATCTCGATCCCCGAATCCCATGTCCATGAGTTCAGCTTAGTATTACACGCTACCTGGGCTACTTTCTCTCCTGATATTCTGCTAACGGACCAGGCCCATATCTAATGAGGAACTGGTGGCAGACTACTGAACTGGTTTTTTAATGGCCATCAGCTTGAGCCATGATGACTTGAAGAATGAATGATCTGTAGGAAGATTGATTTTGTGCAAACACCTAGATAGATAACGGAGAAGACTCTGGTGGACCTATCAGTGAGGTGTTGGGGTGACTGGAGCAGTGACCACTAAACAGACCCTCGGACTAGGGACCCTGTGTTGTCCCTTATCCCATAGGTAAGCTTTATGGTAGCAATATGTGGACCACCAGCGTGACCCTAACTCCTGTTTGAACTCTGATCTAATACCCCCTCTCCCCCACCCCAGGGGGTGGAGATGCAAACCCCACAAATACCACAGACAGGGAAAAAACTAAACTCGTACACACTGAACACAAACACAAAGGAGAGAATATACTTGTAAACATACAATGGAGAAACTTAGACACCACTCAAACAGCAAACTACTGGTCACCAAAAATAGGATCGCCACAAAGACCGGAATCGCAGGAGCATAAGCTGAAGCTATCATCAGCAGCAACAAATAGATTCCCAAACCTTAAATAGGGAGGAGACAGATGAATAGGAATTAGCAACCTGTTTCAAGGAGCCACAAACCACTCCACAGGAATTAACTCCTGCAGGACTGAAAAGCAGTGGAAAAAACCCAGCCAATGCTTGGCTGAGGCTGAGCAACTAACAGAGATCAGGTTGTCTGTTGGACTCTGCAATGTTAGCAGAGTCCGATGTCGCCTTGGCACCCGCAAGTGTGGACCTGGACACCGCATAACATTATCTTGATTGTATCAAGCCGTCAGGTTGCTGATCTTCCTCTTCACCTTGTTCCTTCTATTCTTCCAACCATGTTGTCTCTCTCCAGCGATTGCTCTCTTTGCATCTCAAGCAGGCAAGTGACCAAAGAAGGCAAGTCATAGCTCGGTGGTCCTTGCTTCCAGTGTCATCTCTGGTTTGATGTGTTCCAAAAATTGAATTGTTTGTTCTTCTTGCCATCTGTGGTATTGATAACGTCCTTCTCCAGCATCACTTTTCAAATGCGTTGATTCTTTTTGTCTTATTTCATATCCATATGTTACTACAGAAAAGACCAAACTATATACGAGCTGCGTCTCATTACCAGTGAAATGTTCCTCTATCCTGAATTCTGGTGTCATCTCTGCATCTTAAGTGATAATGGATTCAAGTATGTCACAGTCCTTAAAACAACCTTTACAACTTCCAGTTCATTTCCATCCATATCAAATGTGTCCCGGTCTTGCCTGGCAGTAGTCAATATCTTTGTGTTCTTTGTATTCAATAAGAGTCCTTTTTTCGAGAATCTTGCACTCTGTAAAAAGTCCTTCATGCCATCAATGCTTGTTGCTATCAATTTCGGCACGTCCAGTCTTCCTAAAAATAGCTTCTGCATATAAATTGAAGACAATGGTGACCGAATGCAGCCTTGTTTGACACCTCGCTCTACTTTGAACCATGCTGTGACACCGTCTTCAGTTCGGACAGTTGCTTCATGGTCGATGTGAAGCTTCCTAATGTGGTTGATCAGATGGTTCGTCACATCCATATGCTTCATGGTACTCTAAAGTTTCTGGTGATTAACACAGTTAAAGGATTTGTTGTAGTCAGTGAGGCAAAAATAGATCTCCTGGTTGTATGCTTTGACCTTTTACATTGTCTGCTAGCAATTACACTGACAAGCAAAAAGGTAACAATGTATTGAACTTTTGACTTTCAGGCTTCGTATCTCACTATCCACGAAAGTTTCAAACACAAGACACCCTTCCTTTTATAAATAACTGTCTTGGCTATGTCATACATAAATTTGACTTCCAGCTATTTAGCATATGATTAGTTATGCAGCTTCTTGTGATGTCACTGTATTGTTACCGTTTTGCTCTTAAAAATCTAAATTATTTTTTTTACTAGTAATTTGTAAATCCTCTTTTGGCTTTTTAAAACTGCCTGAATAATTCTGGGCATTCTCTCAATCAGATTCAAGTATGTCTCAACCGAAATCTGATTGCATCCAATCTCTTCTACACGTCCCCAATGTTGGTGTATACTGGTCGGCACACTTGGGTATGTATAAAGCTTTTTCTTCAAATCTACCCTCAAGTGTTTGATTGCATTGAGATCTGGAGACTGTGGAGGCAAAGCCAGCACCTCTACGTCATTGCTTATTTTGACATATGTTTGGGGTTGTCATTCTGCTGGAACATTATGTCCTCCTTTTCATACTTATAGTCCACGAGTATATAAGGTAACCTATCTTGTAGGATACTCACATATAGCTCAGCATTGAGACCACCATTGATCCTGATGAATTATACAAATCCTTTGGCTGTGAAATATCCCCATATCACCAGGCTTCCTCCACCAAACTTGACAGTTACTTCAATTTATTGATCGGTTAGCCTCTTTCCTCTTGTTTCTTCTAGACTCATTTACAATCATCAGAGCCTAGCCTATTGACGCTCATCTCTAAATACCCTGTTTCCAATTTTCTACTGTTCACATGTCATACTTTTTTACAAACCCAATTCAACTCTTATTATGATGAAATTGAAGTCGAGGCGTCTTCATCTTTTTCGGGCCACCATACCAGACTTATGTAACGTTTGTCACATGGTTCTTGCATGGGTGACTGTGATCTCACTAATATGAAGCATACGAGCCACATCTACTACCGTGTTTGCCGCACAAAACCAAATAGACCATTATTCCAACTATCATGGCACTCACAGGAGGCAGTTTTGCAATATTCTTGGCCGAGAGACCGTTAATGGTGAGCTGGAGGATGCTGTTTCTCTTTACTTGGGAAATCTTCTTCATGGCTGTTTCTTGATTCAAACCATTGACCTTTCCCTTGGGTATAAACTTAATACACACTGAGCTATTAGGGAATGTGAGAACAGGTTGTAATTTGTAGTATACAGGAAGAAAAAGATATTTCCACCATCACGACCAAATCAGTAACAGTACAGTAACATGACTAGAATCTGCATAACTATCATGCGTTAAATAGTTGCAAGTCAAATGTATGTATGCAATAGCCAAGATAATTGTCTATAAAAGGATGGCAGTGTCAAATTCAAAGCTGTAGTGGATGGTGAGATATGGAGCCTGAAATTCAAAAGTTCAAACATCGTTACCCTTTTGCTTGTTAGTGTACATTTCATGTTCTGGCTGAGTTAGTTTGTTCCCGTTGGCATCTTTCAATATTCCCACTCTTGGTTTAAACTTTCATTGTATCTCTTTGTTCTTTCGGCATGCCTTCTTGGTCCTGCCCTTCAGATGTTCATTTTCTATCTCTGCACATATATTTTGTTAAGAAAGTTCTTTGCTGGAATGGCTCTATTTAGTCATTTACTGGTGTTGTTTGCATCCTGCTTGTTACCTTTTGCCATGTATCTTTCTTTGATGGTCTATTCTGTTGGCTGTGGGCATCACTTTTGCCTTTTGTTTATTGTCATTTGGTCTTCTTCTTCAATAATATTAGTCCCTATATGTACCCATAATTCCTCAGGGGTTCTTTCATCCCTGTCTAGTGATATAAATTGGTACAGACCATTCAGAATAACTTCAGGTATGTTGGTGAAATAGAAGTTGGAAATTACTTGTTGTCTAGTCTACTTGACTTTAGTCTTTGCTGTCAAAACTTCATGTTCAGTGTCATAGTCAGCTCCTGGCCTTGTTTTCGCGGTAATGATTGACGACCTCCATCTTTCCTGAACACATATGTAGTCAATCTTATTCGTATAGGCCCCATTTGGTGATGTCTATGTGTAGAGTGATCTTTTGTGATATTGGAAGAAGGTGTAATGATGGACAGTTGATTTGTTCTATAAAATCTATGAATTTTTCTCCAGGCTCGTTTTGTTCACCAAGTACAAAGTTCCCAACAATGCTTCCATGTTTGCCCTGGGCCACTTTGGCATTCAAGAGTCCCATGATGAGTAAGTCTTCTTTTCGCATCTTGACAATTTCTTCTTGAATGTTATTGTAAAATAGTACAACGTCCTCCTCCAAAGCATCTTTTGTTTGTGAGTAGACTTGTATAACTGACATGGATTGGTGCTCCTTGTAGTCATATCAAGATGACTTTGTCCCTGACTGCATTGTACTTCAGGACAGTGCCAGCCAATCATTGGTTTAGCATAAAAGAGATGTTAGGGTGGCTAACAAGGGGTCTGTGTAGTCACTGCAGAGGTTCCCTGGCCACAGCATGGCCTGTCATTAACTCCTGGCACCCCAGTCACCACTCCAGTGCAACTCAGCAACATCAGTCCATTCATCCGCTGACACAGTAGTTTTGACACAAATGGGTTTCTTTCAATCACTGGAACTCTACTTGTTGAGTTTGTACAGAAAACTCCATCTCGCATTATGCAGGCACCGACTCGGACCTCGATGGGGTTCCCTCTAGCTTCAAACACAAAGTCCAATTTACAGGCCGACCGGTTCCCTGGTATTTGAGACTCTGAGAGAACCTTTAAGCCTCTCAACTCCTCTAGGGACATCACAGTACGTTGCAAGCTCATCCTCCGCTGTCACATTCGGTTCCCACTCTCTCTTTAGGGTCTCACTAACATTTTCTTGAGGGGGTTCTGTTGTGAATGTCTTCTGAGTGGGTGCTGGTGTGGAGCTCCCTCTGGTGGCCAGGAATGGTGGTGGGGCTGGGCTTAAATCTGTGACTCAAACAGGTGATAGAATTAATTAGGAATCCAGGAAGTCCTATTGCAGATCAGCCTAGTGTATTTAGGAGAGCATTTTCTGCCTGGCGGCCGCTGGTTATGTATGTTTCCTGCTGCTTCTGAAGATGGCTGGGAGTTTTCCCTTCAGTTTCTCCCATTTATTCTGTGCCTGAATCTACTCCAGATAAGTTTTCTACTTTCTGTGATTAATTGCTGGAATTGCACTTAAGGGTGTTTCTGCTTATTCCATTTTGGTCTGTGTTTTGGTTTCTTGTTTTTGAGGATCTGTCTTTTTGCTTTTGTGAGCAAGCTTGCTCCCTTTTCATGTTTGGATTATTTGCACTTTAGAATATTATTTGTTCTGTGATTTTGTTTCTTCCCATTATATCTGAAGTGCTGTTTAAAGTGTCTGGTACAAGAGTACCTGATATAGTGGGGGAGAAATCGTGGGGTCTCAGATCTTTTTTTTATCAGGAGTTTGGTATTTTTTGAAGGATTTTTGCTGGCCCTAATCAGTTATCTTTCCTGTCCTATTGTATCTAGTAAGTCGGGCCTCGCCTTTGCTAATCAATATTTTCTGTGTATTGTGTTTTCTTATATCACTTTCGTTTACATGTTGGGGGCTTGCTATTTTTTTGGGGACTGCTCCGAGGCAAGTTAGGATTCATCATTTCTATCTTTGAGGTGTAGCAATTTTCTCAGGCAGTGACGAGGTGTCTAGGTGTGTTAGGAACATCCCATTGCTACTTCTATTGTTGTCCGATAGATAGGGGATTGCGGTCAGCTTAGTTTCCAACTACTCTTGTAGTTTTGTTTTTTCCTGATTAATGGGATTTTTTGTGATCGTCCACGATTACCAGTTCATAACAGGGTTCTTTGGGTATTTCTTCCAGAGAAAAGGATTATTATAAAATGAAGTAAGAAGAGACTTCACCCAATAGTAAAAGTAATTTACAAACTTTTTAAGAAAATGAAAAGAAGGATGAGTTCATCTGAGAAGCTCAGCAATACAGCAAGAATGAAAGGCGAGCCTTACTATTTGTATGCATTGAAAGCCACCGATGGCACACGCAGGAATTGGGAAGCAATGTAGCTGTGGTCTGGAGTCTTTATTGAAAGGGACATAAATGAAGTTAAGATTTTATGAAAGATTTGGAGGGATTTTTATTTTTTTGCTTTAAAGAAAATAAAAACGTACTTTTCTGTAAGAAAATATCCACTAGTAAAAGGATCAGCGTGAAGTATTTCTGACAAGCAAAGAACTTTATGCTGCCTCTGTATATTGAGATTATGAGAATAATAGTTATAGAAAAATATCCTATTACAAAACCTAAGATCCACCACTATCTCTGTTTTACTATGGTAGTGACCTTGGGGGTTGGATGGTACACATAGTACTCCTTCCTTATCTCCCCCTCTTAATGATGAATATATGCGTCTACCGCAATCTTGGCAAATTTCATTAACAACTGCAATTTCACATAATACATATTCAATTAGACATATCAAAAAAACACAACTTACAAAAAAAATAAAGAGTAGAGGTCATGACTAAAGCCTGCTTTACACGCTACAAGATATCTTACGATGTGTCGGCGGGGTCACGTCGTAAGTGACGCACATCCGGCATCGTAAGGTATGTTGTAGCGTGTGACAACGACGTGCAATTGCGATTGAACGAAAAACCGTTCATCGCACGCACGTCATTCATTCCTGACGAATTGGACGTCAGATTGTTCATCGTATCCGGGGTAGCGCACATCTCAGTGTGTGACACCCCGGGAATGATGAACATATCTCACCTGCCTCCTGCGGCTCCCGGCCCACAATACGGAAGGAAGGAGGTGGGCGGGATGCTTACGTCCTGCTCAGCTCCGCCCCTCCGCTTCTATTGGCCGGCTGCTGCGTGACGTCGATGTGACGCCAAACGTCCCTCCCACGCCAGGAAGTGGATGTTCGCCGCCCACATCGAGGTCGTATGGACGGGTAAGTACATGTGACGGGGGTTAATCGTATGTGCGGCACGTTCAACAAATTGAACGTGCCACACATACGATGGGGGTGTTGCAAATCGCATACGATACCGTATGCGAAACTGCAACGTGTAAAGCAGGCTTAACACGTTCATTCATTACGTTTTATTTTAGCAGTTGAAAAATATAAAAGCATGAAAAAGAGACACGTACCATAGATGGCTATTTAGCAGAGAACACCTTGATATCATAATATAGACAGACAATCGCATTGATATCGCACTTTATAAAGAATATAAATTCAAGGCACATACATTTGTGGGATTGCAGCTCACTCAGGTGCATGTTGAGATAGAAATAGGATCCATTTCTATTTAAATGTTGGCTGGTTTATTCCATCTTCATAACGCACTCTGTGGTGGTGGAATATGGGGGGTTGTGTATAATTTTGTGTAGGTTCGTATTTTAGGCGTGGTGCTCTGTCCATTCTGTGTATATTGTCCTGTTAAGTTAGGTTAGCCCTAGAACGCATACCTGGGGCCTCGCGGGCCTGCTAAGTCATTTGTTTTCTATGGTATATTTCTATGGTTGCACGTTCTAGGGTTAATCACCCTCTGTCGGGCGTTTATCCCTTAGTCTGGGGGAGGGGGGCCTGGGATCCACCTAAACTCTCTGCTTCGGCTAGTTTCACATATCCGGCTTTTCGCCGGATTTGACGCACTCCAGTACAGTGTATACCATACAATGGTAGCGTGACAAGCTTCGGTTACATGCTGTCATGTGACCGCAGCATGTGACCTGGAAGTTGCCGCGCTGCCATTGTACTGTATCACACTGTACTGGAGTCCGCCGAATCCGGCAAACCGGCAAAAAGCCGAATGTGTGAAATTAGCCTTACCTGAGAAATTATTCATTCTGGCTGAGAAAGACACAAGAGAAGGAGTAAGTTGATCCTCTGAGCGATAAGCTGACACCCAGGAGAGACTGTGAGAAACCCCGATTTCCCTGGAAAAGGACTGCTGGAGGATTAGGACTAAACTCCTGCGACATTTAGCTCATTACTGGACTACTTTACCCTCTGTATGGTTGATTATATTATGGACTTTCTGATTTGCTTGGAATAAATGTTCTTTGGATTGTTCAATCATCTCTCTCTCTGTTGATGGTGTGATATCGGAGAAGGACCTCATGACACACTCCAAAGAAAAAAAAGGCCCCTTTTCCAACTAGAAAGTAATAAGCAAAAAATTAAAATAAACAGTAGGGTACACCCACTCAGGATAATGCCCATCTCTATACAAGTAGTCACACCACTGGAGGTCTGCACACCTCCACACACAGACACAGATTGAGACTACAGGTCTCCCTTTTACTTAAAGTACCACACCCCAGGATGATAATATGAGAGCAGTCATTCCCACTCATATCTTTGACTGCTTGCAAACCGGGCATTGTCATACCCTACTAACGCTCTCAACATTTAACATACTGGAGCCTGCTTCAAGGCTTACATCAACCTCGATGTTACATATCGCCCTTCCTGGACTTTCCCGTTGACTATTCTACACATTGCAAATGAGCAGCTCATTAATTAATGAATATATAGCATATGATAAGGAAGGTATGGGTATGAAATAGGAGGATAAAAAGAGACTGTCAAACCTGTATGGCCCAATGTCTATCTGTGCAAGTGCAGTCTAAAAGTTTAGAATCAGAGCTAAGTAGAAATAGCATGAGAAGAATGTATCTTTGTACCGTGTTAGCCAGTAGAGATAAACAAATTGTTTAAAATAATTGAGTGTCCTCAGTGGTTGATACCTTTTAATGGCTAACTGAAAAGATGGTAATAATAGCAGCTCCAGACTACTCAGGTCTCTTCATCAGGCTCAGTATAGCACAAAATCTGAAGAATCACATATTTATATACAACAGGACATAGAATGGGGCAGTAAAGAAGACACGTTATGTGAAGCAGAACTATCAGTATGGGAAGGGGATAATCAGTTGTGGCAGGTAATATTGCAGCAGTTCATTGAAGCAGTGTGAAAGTTTTATTGTCCTCTGATTGGGGTCTGGTCTGGGCTATGATGCTCCCGGATGGTCTGAGGAGCACTTTTCTTAATTGATGTAAAAAGATATAAATCCATGTGACACATTCATTCCTGCTCTGAATGTGTCACCGGTCATCATACATTTTGTATTCCCAGACTCTCCTGTCTCTCTGGGACTTGAAATTTCCTATCAATACCAGCAATTTCATGTCCATGATGCTGTGGTCTGGGTTACAAAAATGTTTGACCACTGGTACATCTACCCTTTTTTCTCTAATTATGTGGCGATGAGAATGCATCCTTGTTCTGAGCTGTTGTCCTGTCTCCCCTACATACAGACCCTCAGTTGGACCTTCCAACATACCTGAAATGGGTATGGGTTTTCATCCAAAACACATAAAAACTCTATTGTGTACAGTCAGGCCATCAGATACAATCGGATATGTTCCAACACTAGTGATGGGCAATCCCCCGATGGCCGGGATCTGAAGCCTCACCCGATCATTTTGTAAAGATCAGGATCGAGATAACGCGAACTTGAGTCCGATCACCGATCTTGGACTCTACAATTATGGGATGGGGCGGGGGGGCTGTAAAATAAAGAATATAGTTAACAATAAACATTGTCATTATACTTACAGGTCACGTGATGCGTCCTGCAGACTCTGTCTCCCAGCCGCTTCTGCTTGATTATTGCTGTGCCCCCGGGTTAAAGGACCTTCCGTGACGTAATGGTCATGTGACCAGTCAGGTGTGAATGTTGTATTACCTCGTTGGTTACGACAGGTCACATGACTATGACATCATTAAAGGTCCTGTTAAGTGATTGTCACTGTGCAAGTGTCGCATTGCATCACAGCGCACAATCTCCTAACAGGAGCGGGTCAGCTGCTTGTATTTCCATGCAGCTGAGGCACTCCTGTTCTGAGAGCGTCAGGCTTTGTGGGGTGATGTATTGTGAGATACAAGTGCAATCATACTCTTAAGCGGGCTTTACACGCAGTGACATCGCTAACGAGACGTTGATGGGGTCACGGAATTCGTGACGGACATCCGGCCTCGTTAGCGACGTTGTTGCGTGTGAAACGCACAAATGACCGTTAACGATCAAAATTACTTACCTAATCGTTGATCGTTGACACGTCGTTCCTTTCCCGAATATCGTTGCTGTTGCAGGACGCAGGTTCTTCGTCGTTCCTGCGGCAGCACACATCGCTATGTGTAACACCGCAGGAACGAAGAACATCACCGTACCTGCGGCCGCCCGCAATGAGGAAGGAAGTAGGTGGGCGGGATGTTTGGCCCGCTCATCTCCGCCCATCCGCTTCTATTGGGCGGCCGCTTAGTGACGCCGCTGTGACGCCGAACGAACCACCCCCTTAGAAAGGAGGCAGTTCGCCGGCCACAGCAACGTCGCCAGGCAGGTATGTGTGACGGATGTAAGCGAAGTTGTGCGTCACGGGCAGCGATTTGCCCATGACGAACAACCGACAGGGGCGGGTGCTTTCACCAGCGACATTGCAAGCGATGCCGCTGCGTATAAAGCCCCCTTTACTGTCAGCTCTGCTACATCGCTCCATACAGAGCGATGTAGCAGAGCTGATAATGCTCTCTGCTTCTCACTGTGTATAGACTGTGTCTGTACAGAGTGATGAAGCTGACATTGCTGTCACTGTGGATTACGTCGGACTAAGGATTTTTCATAACAAAGATGGAGTCTCTAAATGTTTTTTTGTTTTATTTCTAATAAAAAAAACTTTTGCTCTGTGTTGTTTTTTTTTACTGTTTACTAGAAATTCATAGTGGCTATGTTTAATTTGCCGTGACACCATGAATTTCGGGCTTAGTACCATCTGAAAATACAAAGCTGGTATTAACCCCCTTATTACCCAGCGTGCCACCGCCATCAGGGCCGCTGAACGAGCTGGAAAAAGCACCTGGAAATGGTGCTAATAAACAATGTGCCATTTCCAGAGACGGCTGCGGGCTGCCGAGAATCCCATTCTCTATCTGCCTGGTTTTACCTTGGCTGCCAATCAAAATACAGCGGGAGTCCATGCATTTTTTTTTTATTTTTTTTTTAAATAATAAAAAAAAAAAAAAATGGGCTTCCCTGTATTCTCATTTCCAGGCAAGGTAAATCCAGGCAAATGGGGGTGGCAGCCCATAGCAGTCCGCTTTATTTGCGCTGAGAATAAAAAATACCACAGAGCGCTACGTCATTTTTATAAATTATTTATATTTATATTGCTATATAATGTTTCCTAATATATATATATACAGTCATATGAAAAGTTTGGGCACCCCTATTAATGTTAACCTTTTTTCTTTATAACAATTTGGGTTTTTGCAACAGCTATTTCAGTTTCATATATCTAATAACTGATGGACTGAGTAATATTTCTGTATTGAAATGAGGTTTATTGTACTAACAGAAAATGTGCAATCCGCATTTAAACAAAAAATTTGACTGGTGCAAAAGTATGGGCACCCTTATCAATTTCTTGATTTGAACACTCCTAACTACTTTTTATTGACTTAGTAAAGCACTAAATTGGTTTTGTAACCTCATTGAGCTTTGAACTTCATAGGCAGGTGTATCCAATCATGAGAAAAGGTATTTAAGGTGGCCACTTGCAAGTTGTTCTCCTATTTGAATCTCCTATGAAGAGTGGCATCATGGGCTCCTCAAAACAACTCTCAAATGATCTGAAAACATAGATAATTCAACATAGTTGTTCAGGGGAATGATACAAAAAGTTGTCTCAGAGATTTAAACTTAAATTAAATTTGTCAGTTTCCACTGTGAGGAACATAGTAAGGAAATGGAAGAACACAGGTACAGTTCTTGTTAAGCCCAGAAGTGGCAGGCCAAGAAAAATATCAGAAAGGCAGAGAAGAAGAATGGTGAGAACAGTCAAGGACAATCCACAGACCACCTCCAAAGACCTGCAGCATCATCTTGCTGCAGATGGTGTCAATGTGCATCGGTCAACAATACAGCGCACGTTGCACAAGGAGAAGCTGAATGGGAGAGTGATGCGAAAGAAGCCGTTTCTGCAAGCACGCCACAAACAGAGTCGCCTGAGGTATGCAAAAGCACATTTGGACAAGCCAGTTAAATTTTGGAAGAAGGTCCTGTGGACTGATGAAACAAAGATTGAGTTGTTTGGTCATACAAAAAGGTGTTATGCATGGAGGCAAAAAAACACGGCATTCCAAGAAAAGCACTTGCTACCCACAGTAAAATTTGGTGGAGGTTCCATCATGCTTTGGGGCTGTGTGGCCAATGCCAGCACCGGGAGTCTTGTTAAAGTTGAGGGTCGCATGGATTCAACTCAGTATCAGCAGATTCTTGACAATAATGTGCAAGAATCAGTGACGAAGTTGAAGTTACGCAGGGGATGGATATTTCAGCAAGACAATGATCCAAAACACCACTCCAAATCTACTCAGGCATTCATGCAGAAGAACAATTACAATGTTCTGGAATGGCCATCTCAGTCCCCAGACGTGAATATCATTGAAAATCTGTGGGATGATTTGAAGCGGCTGTCCATGCTCGGCGACCATCAAACTTAACTGAACTAGAATTGTTTTGTAAACAGGAATGGTCAAATCTACCTTCATCCAGGATCCAGGAACTCATTAAAAGCTACAGGAAGCCACTAGAGGCTGTGATTTCTGCAAAAGGAGGATCTACAAAATATTAATGTCACTTTTATGTTGAGGTGCTCATACTTTTGCACCGGTCAAATTTTGTTTAAACGCGGGTTGCACATTTTCCGTTAGTACAATAAACCTCATTTCAATCCAGAAATATTACTCAGTTCATCAGTTATTAGATATATGAAACTGAAATAGCAAAAACCCAAATTGTTATAAAGAAAAGAGGTTAACATTAATAGGGGTGCACAAACATTTTCACTTTTTCATATGACTATATATATATATATATATATATATATATATATAAATATATACATACATACACAGTACAGACCAAAAGGTTGGACGCACCTTTTCATTCAAAGAGTTTTCTTTCACTGAAGGCATCAAAACTATGAATTAACACATGTGGAATGAAATACTTAACAAAAAGGTGTGAAACAACTGATATGTCTTTTATATTCTAGGTTCTTCAAAGTAGCCTCCTTTTGCTTTGATTACTGCTTTGCACACTCTTGGCATTCTCTTGATGAGCTTCAAGAGGTAGTCACCGGAAATGGTTTTCACTTCACAGGTGCGCCCTGTCAGGTTTAATAAGTGGGATTTCTTGCCCTATAAATGGGGTTGGGACCATCAGTTGTGTTGTGCAGAAGTCTGGTGGATACACAGCTGATAGTCCTACTGAATAGACTATTAGAATTTGTATTATGGCAAGAAAAAAGCAGCTAAGTAAAAAAAAACGAGTGGCCATCATTACTTTAAGAAATGAATGTCAGTCAGTCTGAAAAATTGGGAAAACTTTAAAAATGTCCCCAAGTGCAGTGGCAAAAACCATCATATGCTACAAAGAAACTGGCTCACATGAGGACCGCCCCAGGAAAGGAAGACCAAGAGTCACCTCTGCTGCGGAGGATAAGTTTGTCCCAGTCACCAGCCTCAGAAATCGGAGGTTAACAGCAGCTCAAATTAGAGACCAGGTCAATGCCACACAGAGGTCTAGCAGCAGACACATCTCTAGAACAGCTGTTAAGAGGAGACTTTGTGCAGCAGCCTTCATGGTAAAATAGCTGCTAGGGAACCACTGCTAAGCACAGGCAACAAGCAGAAGAGACTTGTTTGGGCTAAAGAACACAAGGAATAGACATTAAACCAGTGGAAATCTGTGCTTTCGTCTGATGAGTCCGAATTTGAGATCTTTGGATTCAACCATCGTGTCTTTGTGCGACGCAGAAAAGGTGAACGGATGAACTCTACATGGCTGGTGCCCACCGTGAAGCATGGTGGAGGAGGTGTGATGGTGTGGGGGTGCTTTACTGGTGACACTGTTGGGGATTTATTCAAAATTGAAGGCATACAGAACCAGCATGCCTACCACAGCATCTTGCAGCGGCATGCTATTCCATCCGGTTTGCATTTAGTTGGATCATCGTTTATTTTTCAACAGGACAATGACCCCAAACACACCTCCAGGCTGTGTAAGGGCTATTTGACTAAGAAGGAGAGTGATGAGGTGCTACGCCAGATGACCTGGCCTCCACAGTCACCACACCTCAACCCAATCAAGATGGTTTGGGGTGAGCTGGACCGCAGAGTGAAGGCAAAAGGGCCAACAAGTGCTAAGCATCTCAGGGAACTCCTTCAAGACTGTTGGAAAACCATTTCCGGTGACTACCTCTTGAAGCTCCTCAAGAGAATGCCAAGAGTGTGCAAAGCAGTAATCAAAGCAAAAGGTGGCTACTTTGAAGAACCTAGAATATAAAAGACATATTTTCAGTTGTTTCACACTTTTTTGTTAAGTATTTCATTCCACATGTGATAATTCATAGTTTTGATGCCTTCAATGTGAATCTACAATTTTTAGAGTCATGAAAATAAAGAAAACTCTTTGAATGAGAAGGTGTCCAAACCTTTGGTTTGTACTGTATGTACACACTACAGTTCAAAAGTTTAGGGTCACTTAGATATGTCCTTATTTTTGAAAGAAAAGCACATTTTTTTCAATGAAGCTAAAATGTTAAATTAAACAGAAATCCCCTCTATACATTGTTAATGTGGTAAATGACTATTCTAGCTGCAAACGCCTTGTTTTTAATGCAATATCTACATAGGTGTATAGAGGCCCATTTCCAACAACCATCACTCCAGTGTCTAATGGAACATTGCGTTTGCCAACTGTGTTAGAAGACTAATGGATGTTTAGAAATCCCTTGAAAACCCTTGTGCAACTATGTTAGCATAGCTGAAAACAGTTTTGCTGATTAGAGAAGCTATAAAACTGACCTTCTTTTGAGCTAGTTGCGAATCTGGAGCATTACATTTGTTGGTTCCATTAAAGAGAAAGAAAACTTTCATGTGAAACTCGATAGTCTATTCTTGCTCTTAGAAATTAAGGATATTCCATGTGAGAAATTGCCAAAAACCTGAAGATTTCCGACAATGGTGTGTACTACTCCCTTCAGACTAGAGCACAAATAGGCTCTAAACAGAATAGAAAAAGAAGTGTGAGGCCGCGCTGCACAACTGAGCAACAAGACAAGTACATTACAGTCTCTAGTTTGAGAAATCGACGCCTCACAGTTCCTCAACTGGCAGCTTCATTGAACAGTACCCACAAAACACCAGTGTCATTGTCTGCAGTGAAGAGGTGACTCTGGGATGCCGGCCTTCAGGGCAGAGTGGCAAAAAAAAGCCATATCTGAGACTGGCTAATAAAAGGAAAAAATTTATATGGGTAAAAGAACACAGACATTGGACAGAGAACGATTGGAAAAAAGTGTTATGGACAGATGAATCGACGTTGGAGGTGTTTGGATCACACAGAAGAACATTTGTGAGACGCAGAACTACTGAAAAGATGCTGGAAGACAGCCTGACGCCATCTGTCAAGCATGGTGGAGGTAATGTGATGGTCTGGGGTTGCTTTGGTGCTGGTAAAGTGGGAGATTTGTACAAGGTAAAAGGGATTTTGAATAAGGAAGGCTATCACTCCATTTTCCAACGCCATGCCATACCCTGTGGACAGCGCTTGATTGGAGCCAATTTCATCCTACAACAGGACAATGACCCAAAGCCACCTCCAAATTATGCATGAACTATTTAGGGAAGAAACCGGCAGCTGGTATCTATCTGTAATGGTGTGGCCAGCCCAGTCACCAGACCTCAACCCTATAGAGCTGTTGTGGGAGCAGCTTGACCGTATGGTACCAAAAAATGCCCATCAAGCCAATCCAACTTGTGGGGGGGGGAGAGCATGGGGGGAAATATCTCCAGATTACTTCCGCAAATTACCAGCTAGAATACCAAAGCTCTGCAAAGCTGGAATTGCTGCAAAGGAGCATTCTGTGCAGAAAGCCAAGTGTGAAGAGAAAATTATTATTTCAAGTAACAATCATTATTTCTGACCTCGTCACTGTCTGGATGATATTTTCCATTAATTGTGCAACTCATTTGATAAATAAAATATGATTTTTCATAGAAAATACAATATTGTCTGGGTGACCCGAAACTTTTGAACTGTAGTGTATATATATAGCTCTGGCAAAAATTAGAGACCAATGCAAAATTTTCAGTTTTTTTCATTTTTCTCTTTATTCTTAATTTTTCTCTTTTCAGGTTACTCCAACAGACTATCAGAGACGCCATTCTCTGTGCTGGGTCTGTGATTGCCTGACATCACATTACTGTAAAAATAAATAAATCATTAAAAAAAATGACAGTGCTCCGTGGTATTTTTGAATCTCAGCTCAGATAAAGCGGACGGCTTTGAGCTGCCACCCCCATTAGCCTGGCTTTACATTGGCTGCCAATCAAAATACAGCGATGCAGACCAAAAGCTCATTAAAATGCACAATTCCACCTGCTTTCGAAGAGGCAATGGGCCCCTTGACCTCTTAGGACCCTAAGCAGCTGCCTTGGTTGCATCAATGATATGTCTGCAATTGATGCAATCACTTGAACAATACACAGCAATCCACTACATATAGTAAAAATATGTAATTACTTACCGGTAATGTGTTTTTTCTGAACCCATGACAGCACCACGAGAGAAAGGATCCGCCCTTCAAGGACAGGAAACCTCCACAATAAAAAGGGGCGGCACCTCTCCCCGCATCAGTTGGTTACAGAGCATGAAAGGACCTACGGAAGAAATAATGTTAAAACATAACCCAGCACCAACATAGAACCACGTGCAGCCAATAACCCAGCACCAACATAGAACTACGTGCAGCCAATACTGCCAATCTATCCACATGCAGGGAGGGAATATAAGGGTGCTGTCATGGGTTCAGAAAAAACACATTACCGGTAAGTAATTACGTATTTTTCCACCACCCAAAACAGCACCACGAGAGAATTACAGAGACAAGGACAACTGTTCTCCCAAGGTGCCCGTGTCTCTGCCCCCCGTCCGGCTAGGGGTGAGATGATAGCAGGGAGGCGCTGTTGCACACAGACACAACCCCCGTGGGCCCGCTGTGGCAATCCCTCAGCACCTCTGCCAGCCGCAGCAGGACCCGTGTCGCTGCCAGACCCGACCGGCCAGGGCTGGGACAACTTGAAGAATTCGGTTCCTATGACCACCTTGAACCGCCGCTCCTGGAGGTTCCCCGTTCAAGGACAGGAAACCAACTGATGCGGGGAGAGGTGCCGCCCCTTTTTATTCTGGAGGTTTCCTGTCCTTGAAGGGCGGATCCTCTCTCTCGTGGTGCTGTCATGGGTGGTGGAAAAACTCACATTCTTCTATGAAGCTTTTGGCCTATACGTTGTGTTTCACAGGTTCGCTGTGACCACAAGCATGAAGGCCTTTAACAGATCCCCATCTGTCAGCAACACGTCAGTGCTCTGCAATCACAGCAGTGGGCACATAGAATGACGTGTCTCCATGCTGGTGTGCTGCTAATGCCACTGTGACAGTTTAACAGTGGTTTTTATCAGGATAACAACTGCAGGTGCACCTCTAGGCGATCTTCACACAAGGCATTTATGCAGCAATTTTTCCTGCAGTTAAACTGTAGCTAAACCTCATCTCCTGGCAGGAAATATCTTGCAGTTTTGGTGTGGTTTCTACAGCATTTTTGGTGTGGTTTCTACAGCGTTTTTTGAACTTTCTTATTTCTTTGTATGGTTGGATAATCACAGCAAAACCACTGAAAGAATTGACATGATGCTTCTTTCAAATGATTGATTGCTGTCAGTGAGAGGAACAAAATTAAAATTTTGTAGTTGTGATACCTTTTAATGGCTAACTAAAATAAAAATGCTTCTTTCAAAAACACAGCAAAAACAGTAAGGAGAAAAACCACAAGTGTTTTCTGCAAGTGTACATGAAATTTCTGGAATTTCATAGGCTTTGTTGGTATAAAAGCAGCATAAAAGCAGCAATTTATTAGCATGGATTTGACTAAAACCAATGAAAAAAAACACTTGCAAAAAATGTAGCAAAAAACACTGTGTGAACATAGTCTTACTGCTCCCGCAACATTCAGACTCAGGTCCTGTTTGTGTAGGTATGGTGTGAGTTGGCCTTTTGAGCCCCTCTATATACCTGCTACTGACGTCTGCTGTACATGTATGGCAGATGTCAATAAGGGTAAGTACTTTAAGTCCCTGTGCGCACAGTGCAGTTTTTGATGCCTTTTGGTGCAGTTTGTTGCTCTAAACTGCATGCATTTCCTTCCCCAGCAAAGTCTATGAGAATTAGAAAGGCTAAGTGCACGTTGTTTCGTTTTTGCCTGCAGTTTTGGGTGCAGATAAAAGAAACAGCGTGTCACTTCTCTTTGCCTTTTTTATATTGAATTTAGTGAAAAAAACTGCATGGGCACACACTAACACGCAGCAAAAACGCGTCAAAAACGCATGCATTTTTTATTCATTTTTTACTGCCAGAGGGTGCACTTTTTTCGCTGGAGAAACAAAACTGCAGTGTGCGCACTACCCTTACAGCAAAATAACTAAACAACTTCAAGAAATGTGCAGACATGGAATATTAGCAGCACATTTTTCTGCACCAATAACGAGAGCACTGGCAGAAGAAACTCTGCCAAAAATATATATATTTTTTTTAAATAGCTCTTACATATTTTCGTAAGTCTTCTCCCCATTCATTTGAATGGGTGAAAAAATGCTGCAAAACCAATGAAACGATTGACATTTTGGAAAAAGTTAACACAGTAGAAGACTGGGAACAGTGTTTACCTTCCCATTTCATAGAAACTAATACACTTACAAGATGCAGCAGGAGGATGCAGAAGGAGGATGCACCAGGAGGATGCAGCAGGAGGATGCAGCAGGAGGATGAAGGAGGAGGATGCAGCAGGTGGATACAGCAGGTGGATGCAGCAGGAGGCTGCAGCAGGAGGCTGCAGCAGGAGGATGCAGCAGGAGGATGCAGCAGGTGGATGCAGGAGGAGGATTCAGCAGGAGGATGCAGGAGGAGGATGCAGCAGGAGGAGGCAGCAGGTGGAGGCAGCAGGTGGAGGCAGCAGGTGGAGGCAGCAGGTGGATGCAGGAGGAGGATGCATCAGGTGGATGCAGGAGGAGGATGCAGCAGGTGGATGCAGCAGGTGACCTTGATAAAAGCGGAGGCAGCACAGGTGTAACTTACTGATGATACAATCACACCCATCAATTCATGGACGAGGTGTAACGCCTGCCTGGATAAACAGACTCAGATGGGATGTAATGGACAGGCTAGAGGGAAGCCACTCACCCAGCAGGACCCCCAGAACCCTGAAACCCTTTAACCCCTATACAGGGATTTGGAATTACACAGGGCCCTGGAGATCACTACCTGTGGAAGGCTGCAGTCCGATGAGAATAGTCGTCAGGCAGGGTCAAACCAGGAATAGCAGAACAGGGCAGAATCCGCAGGCAAGGACGTAATCAGAAAACGTAGCAGAGGTCAAATCCGGATCAGGCAGCGAGGTACAAAAACAGCAGGCAGAAGGGTAGTCAGAAAACACGCAGAAGTCAGCACACAGGAATCACTAAACAGAATAGGGCGGATCAGGAGCCAGGAAATCAGAACTATCTCTGGCAGAGGTCAGCAGACAGGAGGGGAACTAACAAGGGTGTGGTGTCTTCCCATTGGCTGTAGCTGAACGCTGGCAATTTCATCTGGAAGACACATGCCACCCACAGTCAGCCAGTGGTACTGCAGATCCCAAGATAACCTAGCCCAGTGGATGATCGGAGCCTGCGCCCACTGGTGCCGCTGGCATCGACTCCACTCCCATCACCAGCACCATCCACGGCAGGAACACGGCGTCGCCTGGCGATCGAAGCAGAAGTCGCTGGAGCGGACTCCGGTGGTGACTGCCTAGTATTAGAAATGTGTGTCGCTCGCATGCCAGCAGCCGGTCGCTGCTCGGGCCGGGACATTCAGGGGTGGTGGCTCGAGGGTCTCCGGACCCGGGGGTCTTGTGGACACGCGGAATAAAATGGGGGACGTAGATGTACAGGCTAGGCCATAATGAGTTTGTGACGCCACCCATGGTGTGTGGTGAGGTTGTGCAGCAAGTTGTTAACCCTTCCGTGGCCAGGGATGGTGGCCCCGGGACCCGATGGCTCTGGTGCAGGGGAGATGACGACCGCAGGGGGTGCTGGTGTACTCACCATTAGTAAAACACACAAGTCTCTGGTAAACCAAGCTGGTGGTGGCCGGTGCCGCGGCCAGTTGCGTTCGGGATCCCCCACCCGGCTGGTGGTCTCTATCCTTTTCCTGCACTGTTTAAGTAGAAAAGACTTTCCAGTATGAAACGTAGGAGTCCGCTTCTGGCTGGATGTGGCCTAAGGAGCCATGCATGCAGATGCTGGCCCGTGGGATCTATGGGCCTTGGCGATGACCTCCTATCCCTAATTGGTGGGCTGTTGTCTTCTATGATGGACTTTAGGTGGGACAGGACCTCTAGTCCTGGCCTTCAATCGGTTAATTAACCAGTTCCAGTAGGTTCTGGTTCCTGGCTTCAGGGTCCGAGTACCCACCTTTGTGCTACGGTTTTCCGGGTCGGTTCCCCGTGTTGGCATCGGCGGGCTCCAACCCTGTCCACCTCGGTTCCACCGAGCCATCTTCCCATCTCCTGCTGACGGAGACCACCGTCTGCCTCCTAGCCAGTGGCACCAGGGCTCCTACCCTGGTACCTGTCAGTCAGATTCAGGCCTGACCTCCACTCCCAAATACTCTGAACTGATCTGCAAACTGTTCTGCAGCTTTTTCCGCCCCGGGCTGTCTAAACCCCTGGGTGGGCGTGTTCCAACCGCCTGGTCACGCCCACTGGTGTGTCTATCTGTCCCTAAGGGGGTGACTAGGGTTTAATGGTTGGCTGTGTGTTTCCTAATGAGGGAAGGGTGTAATGCGGTTGCCTAACTGTGACTACCTGGTTTTGCCAGGGCGTCACAAATGCACATGGATATGGCTTGCATGGGGCGCAAAGCACCGTGAGCATTGGCAGGAAAACTAGTGCATAAAATACGCACTTTTTGACATATTTTTAAGTGTTTTTCATTATTTTTCCCCATTCATTTGAACTAGAGGAAAACGCTGCAGATCCACTGAAAGAATTGACATGCTGCTGATTTGACAAATGCTTTGATAACTCAAATCTGTCAGAAAAATAAACAGTATGTGCATCAGATGTTACAAATCTCATTATTTTCTTGCTACTGTAAAGTGCAGCATTTTGTTTACATTTGAAAATAAATGCATGGAATAATTGCAGTGTTGCGGGCGGCGAGGAGGGTGTCAGCACACTACGCTCACCCCCTTCTGCTCGGGTCCGGCGGCCGCTGCTCAGTGGTGGCTCGAGCTGTAGGCCGGATCCCGGGGGTTCTCGAGCGGCACTCCTCGCCCGTGAGTGAAAGGGGGTTTGTTGGGTGTGGGGATAGTTTATTGTCCGTGACGCCACCCACGGTTGTGGTGATTTCACCACCGCTGCTCAATACGGGGATCCCGGGGATGGTGATGCGGAGCAGCCAGGTGTTGTGTTGCCCCTCCGTGGGTAGGGGTTTTGATCCCGGGGCTCGGTGATGGCTTGGGAGGTGCAGGGCCTGGTGGGCGCAGGGACGCGGGGGCAGCGCTGTGCCTTGCGGCACTGTGGTACTCACTCAGCCTGAGACGTTGACACAGTTTTTACGGTAAACCAAACGGCTGGTAAGACGGTCCCACGGACGGCTGCACTTGCTCTCCCAGTAGGTGACGGTGATGTCCCTCTTCCTAGCACCTTTGTGTACTTGTTGGTTGCGATGGGTCCCCACCGGTAACCCGCTCCCCGGCTTCAAGCTGGACCGGGGGAGCTCTACTCTTTGCCCGCAGGCGCTGGCCCTGAGAAACTGGTGCCCTGGCGGTGGCGGTGTCTCCCCTGTAATGGTTGAGCTGTTGCCTTCAATCGGGACTTGGTTGTTTGGGGATCTACGTCCCCTTCACTGACGGATTTGGCAAATTATGGCGACTCCTAGCCTTGCCGGGGTCCGAGAGGCCCCTGCCCTGGTGCTGACTGTCCTTCGGAACACTGCTCCAGACCGCCGGGCACACAGCCTCCGGGGGCCTTCCAGGAACTTCCAAACGGTCCCCCTCCAGACAGTCACCGCCGTTGCTGACCTTGATGACCTGTCCTGCACACAGCTGGACTACTTCAGGCTTTTGCACACTCTTTCTGTTCTGTCACCACTCTTGCTTTCCTCCTTTACTACTTTTCTTCCTTCACTTTCACTTAGCTGTTTACTCCTTCATGTCCCTCACTGGACTCCCAACTGCCTGGTTCTTCCCGCCTCTAGAGCTGTGAACTCCTCGGTGGGCGGAGCCAACCGCCTGGCCCACCCCCTGGTGTGAATCATCAGCCTCTGGAGGAAGGCAACAAGGATTTTTGGTTAGCTTTGGTGTTCCTAACTGGGATGTAGGGTGTGGTGGTGTGTGACCTGTGTCCCCTGGCTTGCCCAGGGCGACACAGCAGCATGTGAACAAGCGCTAGCAATGTAACTAGCAACAAAAACAATGGAGAGTAAAAGACAGTGTTACGGAGGGTTGGTGGCTTAGACTTAAGGTGAAATGAAGGTCTGAACGCAACCCGGGGTCCACTGTGCGGAGATGTAGTACCAATGCTAAATAGAACAGAGGACAGAGTAACACAGCAACTAAAAGTAAAATGTAGCTAAGGTGGACTTGGCTGTGCTGCGTTACACAGGAATATAATTAATGAACGCACCAACCACTGATAACTTCTCAGAGGTTATGCAAATGAAAACACACGCGCAGCAACCCGTGTAGACCCCACGGAAGGTGTGCTACCAAATAATGAACTGTAAAGGGTATGCTCACAGCAAATAGCAGGCCCTGACTACGCTGTCCGACTAGTATGGAGTAACCCTCTACCGATCTGGAACCACAGCGAGCACGGAGCCTTCCTGAGCAGCCTGACTAGGGAGTGGAGCGGCCTCTCACAGACCCAGGCTACTGTAATGGTGGCTACAGAAGCGGAGGTTAGTGTAACAGTTCTGGCCACCAAGATGGCGAGTGTATCGGGTGATACTGCAAGACACCCACACTCACTGAACTCAAATGATACCTGTGCACATGGGGTGTGCCGTCAAAAAGCTTATATCAACTTAGCTCCGCCCCAAACACAACACCCAGTCTGCTGTGACATCACCCATGGGCCAATCCGATGTCTCACATCAGCAGACCGGCTGACGTCATACCAATCCGGTGGCGCCAAGTCATCAGTCTCCCTGACATCACACCACCAATCAGGTGCCGCCATGTCATGGACATGCTCAGTAGACTGCTTTTGGGACTTAGTCTCAGCACTAGAATGGCCCGTCTAGCGATGTGCAGGGATCACACTCATGAGCCTGCTCTCAGAGCCAGCAACACGCTGCGCATCGTGCAAGCGCTGTGAATGGTGTCTTTGCTGAGCAGCAGAGCCAGCGGCTTACCTGGAATGGGAGACCAAAGTTCCTGGAGACGGCTGGGATCTATTCCATGCAACAGGGGAGCCATGAGATGCAACACAGAGCGAGAAAATCTAGCTAAAAAATATACTCTGTTAAGGATTTCTGACAATGTTGTTTTAGGCTGTGTGCACACGTTGCGTTTTTGGAGGTACAGATTTGTCGCAAAACATGAAGCAAAGTGAATGAGAATCCTGAAGTCTCTCGTGCACTATTTTATTACATCTGCAGCATGTCAATTCTTTCAGCATTTTTGCTGCAGATATCAGCCACGGAAAAATCTGCATCAAAAATACATTAAAAAACAGCATAAAAATACATTTTTGTGGCTGCATTTTTTCCTGCCAAGAGATGCAAACTATGGCGGGCTATCATAGCGGCCATGTGTCACTAGGCTCACGTCACATCAGCGGTATTTTGCCACAAAACCGGATCCTTTACAAGTGCGTTTCAGTTCCATTAATTTACAATGGAATTGCGGCAAGATGCGATCACATGTGGTTGCGTGGGTCATGCCGCGATTCCATTGGAAATGAATGGAACTGAAACGCATTTGTAACGGATCCGTTTTTTGTGGCAATATACCGCTGATGTGAGGTGAGCCTCAGACCTCGTTCACACGACCATGTTTTTGATCCAAGTGCTTTCCAGAAAAAAGTAAAAAAAGAAGGTCTCGAGCCATTTGGGGCAGTGAAGACCAGCAAGTTTTTTCGCAGACCAATTCTGCCTGTAAAAAAAAAATCTGCACTACTTATTGTCAGAAATCGGATTAGATTTGCTCACTTAAAGGGAACCGGTCAGGTCCAATATGCACTCAGAACCACGAGCAGTTCTGGGTGCATATTCCTAACCCCTGCCTAACCCTCCCTGTATACACTAGCATAGATAAAGAGATCTTTTACCATATGCTAATGAGCGAGGGAACTGGTCCCCTGGGCGTCAGGTCCCCAGCCAGTCGCCTCTCATTAGCATGTTAGCACACTCCTGTGGGCCCCTGTGGGTGCGCTATCATGCTAATGAATGTGCAGCATCACAGGGTGATCTCACTCACCTCTCTGCCGCCATCGCGTCTAAAGGATTTCGGAGTTTCGGTCATGTGCACTATGAAGCCGGGTGTACGAGTCCTGGCTTCAAACTGAAATAGTGCGCATGACCCAAACTCCAGGGTCATGCACACTGAGCCGAAATCCACGGACATCACTAGGGGGGCAAATATCACTGGGGGTGGTACACAGCATTAGAGGGAACACAACACTAGGGGGATTAACAGCACTGGAGGGGGCTGCACACACCACTGGAGGGGGCTGCAAAAAGCACTGGAGGGGGCTGCACACAGCACTGTGGGGGGGCTGCATACAGCACTGTGGGGGGGCTGCACACAGCACTGTGGGGGGGCTGCATACAGCACTGTGGGGGGGCTGCATACAGCACTGTGGGGGGGCTGCACACAGCACTGTGGGGGGGGGGGCTGCACACAGCACTGTGAGGGGGCTGCACACAGTACTGTGGGGCTGCACACGGCACTGTGGGGGCTGCACACAGCACTGTGGGGTGCTGCACACAGCACTGTGGGGGGCTGCACACAGCACTTGGTGGCTGCACACAGCACTGTGGGGAGGGCTGCACACAGCACTATGTGGGGCTGCACACAGCACTGTGGGGAGGGCTGCACACAGCACTGTGGGGGGGCTGCACACAGCACTGTGAGGGGAGCTAGACAGCACTGGGGAGCAGGTACACAACACCAGAGGGTGGACTCCAGGCACACAGAAGGTCCTGACCACATTTGTAAGTGTAAGAACCCGAGCACTGCTGCCCCGGGGAATCTGCCGGGGGGCCGCAGAAAAATTCATCGCAGACCCACGGTTCCAACCCCTGAGCTAAAACAAGGCTTTACCCCTGCGGTTACCTTTACCCCTGCGGTTCCAACCCCTGAGCTAAAGCACGCCCCCCACCACCCACGGCGATGTTCAGCTCACTGAGTGCCTACCTTTCCCCGCAGGATGTCGTGTTCTTGCTACCTCCGCGTTGCCCACAGAAGCACTGTGATGAGGCGCAGAGTGATGATCTCATCACAGTGCTGTGTGATGATGCGCCGCCTCCCTGCTCTGCTCCACTGCCTCACTTCCAGCCACATGGCTAATTTACATGCAATGCCCTAGAAGGGCTTCGCCGGCAATTTAGCCATGTGTGCAGTGGCTGAAACGACATTGTGGCGCCCCTGAGGCTTCCGTCGCCACAGGACATTGCACCCCATCCAGCGGTGTCATGCCCCATTCTGGGTGAGGAAAGGAGTGAACACCGGTCCCCTGGTAAATCTACACAACACCCATTGTTAGGTACATACTGGGACCAGTCACAGTGGCAGTAACCCTCCCATGCTGCATGCTGGGAGGGGCCGTAAGACCCATCCCTGCTCCTATAGGGTACAGCTTAGCAACTGGGGAGGTGGGAGGAGCCACCAGAGAGCAGACAGAGAAAGGAAGGTCAAGTTTGAGTAGTCTGAGAGAGAGTGGGGAAGGAGGAGGAGGTCTGCAGGAGGCAGGCAAGGAGGAGAAGTAGAAGAAGAGCTCTAGTCAGTCAGGAGCTAAGGAAGAAGAAAGAGACGCTTCCTGGTGAAGATCCTGGGACTCAGAGGGTCCAGGTGACACCAAGCAGAGAAAAGAAGGGATTCCAGGGCCACGGATAGCTGTAGAGCTGTGGTGGCCTGTTCCACAAGAACATCGGTGGAGGGATCAAGCTGCAACAGGGGACGGTCCCTAGAAACTGGAGGAGTGCAAAATCATCTCCAAACAGTAAAAACCGAGGCCCAGGGAAAGTTGTAAACTCCCCGGGCCACAGCCCACAACAGAACCTCTAGAAAAGGGACAATCATCCGACAGGTGACCCCCCAGCCTGGAGGCTGTAGTGGAGGCCGAGCAGGTTCATCCTAAAAGAGCTAGGCTTAGGAAGACAGCTGAAGACAGAGACACCTTAGAGAGAAGGGTACCGGTTTTTACTCCAAGAATCACCCAGAAACGGCGGAGGTCCCTGACAGTGGGTTCCAGTCGTCTGAGAGCACCAGTGTGCGCATACCAGGACATGTGAGTAAAGAAGAAACTGCACCCTTGGAGTTGCCTCTGTTATTCCGTCTGCTTAGACTTTCACTACACCATAGACTCTCACAAGCACCAACAGTGCCCTGGGGCATTGCTCCACCTGTGGGGAGCAGTACCATCATTGCTGCCTTATCATCACCCCGGAGGCCTTACACAGCAGCGGCGGCTTAATAGCGGCATACCACAGGTGGCGTCACAAACACAAACTTTATTCAAACCCCAAGTCACCAGCCATATTTAACTGACACCCACCAGGGCCACGGAGTGGGGCCCCGCCACCACTGACGACCCCGGACTAGTCCGGCCCGGCACCGGGTGTCCCATAGCCCTGGGGTGGGCGAGTCAACATCGCCGGGCCCCTCTGCTGCGGCTGTGACTGGGGCTCGGTGATGAGGGGAGGCCTGGCCTGCCCGGGGCTTAACAAAGCTAAGTAATTACCCGGGCCTGTCTGGGCCCCCTCTCTTCACCGGGCCCGGTACACCAGGCACAGTAGTAATGGCCTGATGGTGGCACTGCGTATAGCATCTGATTTTTACGGATACATTGCAACTCTTAAACCTAGGAAACTGTAAATGATCTTGTAAATATTAATTGTTGCTGCTGTGAAAAAAAACCAAGCAAAAATAAATGGATTGCACATGGGTGTCCAGGGAGAAAAACAATCATCTGAGTTTTCTGGATGAAATGCTGACAATTTTTTTAGATGGTCATGTGAGCCTGGCTTAACACTGACAAGTCTCATACATTACAAAAAAAATTATCAAAGTCTGAAATGCTCAAGTCCTATAGAAAGACTAATAAGAAAAGTAACATTTCAATAAAATCGGTATAAAATGTAAACAATATAAAAAGAGCAACAAATTGCAAAACAATGTTTTGCCATTAAAAATACAGATTTATGTAACAACAAAATGAAAGAGAAATTATATACAGAAAGTCTATAGTTGCAAGAAAAACATAGGACTGCACTCGGATGTCATTCAAGTGCAGTGTGATATACGCGCAGGCTGACAATGGAGGAGATGGGGGGATTAGTCCCTCCCTCTCCTCCGCAGCTGTGATCTGATCTCAGGATCGGATCACAGTCACATGACTCTCGGCTCACACTCACAGCAGATCCTGAGTGGAGGGTCATTAGCATATCACATCCGAAGCAATACACAAGGGTGTAAGTCCTGGGCGCTGCCCAAGGCAACACCTGGGATCTGGTACACAGTGTGGCTTGTCTCTGCCAGGCATAGCTGAACAATAATGCTAGTGACCATAAAATAAAAAAAAAATAAAAAAAAAAATGTAATCTTTAATTGCAGTAATAGTACTGGACTGTGTGATATGGTTGTCTTATCAGTTCTACCAAACAATGTAAAAAAATTAGAAATTCATAAAAAAAATTTTTTACATTTTCCTTATTTGTCTTGTGGTATTTGTTGTTGGTTAAAATGGCGCTCTCAGATTTATGAATTTGGCGCAAAGTTCTGCTTTTTAGACCTTTTTAGCATAAAAATGTGTACGTCTTAAAAAATGACGCAAAAAGTTGGCTAAAATACTAGGGTGGGATAGAATGGTGCGGAGTTGAGACAAATTTTGTGACTTTTTAAAAGGTTGCACAAAAGGATTTATGGAAAAACATCTGGAATCGCTAAACTTTATCTGAGGCCGGGTTCCCACTAGTGTATGACATCGGATACGATATGCTAAGGACATTTGGCTCAAACTCTGATGAAAGTGTGAGCCGAGTGTCATTTATTATAATCCAATTCTGACATGTGAGACTCGCATCACAGGTGAGGAGAAATTAATATCTCCATCTTCTGCACAGGTCGCACTACACTCTCATGTCATCCGAATGCAGTCCGATGTTTCACACACACCCATAGGCTTGTGTGGGTGCTTGTGATCGTATTTGCGGAGGCAATTGTGCCGCCCCCGTGTCAGCAGCTGGGCTGCTCAGATCCGGATCCGCAGTGGTTCGAGGGGCGTCTGGTCCCGGGGTTCGTGCGGCCACTCAAATGAAGGGTGGTTATTTACAGGGGATGTATTAGAGTTTGTGACGCTACCCGTGGTGTGTGGTAATATGGAGTACCACCGCTGCAGTTGGGAGTACCCAGGGTTGATGAAATGGGGCAGTCAGTTGTTAGAACCCTCCACGGGTAGGGGGATACCACGGGACTCGGTGATGGAGTTTAGGGAGTGCCGTGGGGAACCAAGGGGAACACTTTCGTACTCACACAGTCCAAAAAGCTGACACCAACAACTGGATAAACCAAAGTTTTGGATACCACTGCCGCTGAGGGGAGCTAGTTTGGGTCCCATCCCCGATGGTTTTGCCTGATGATCTGTGACCTTCTCCCTGGCACTTAGTTCACTTCTTGGTTGACCCCAGTAGCATGAAACTAGTCGGGTCCCGCTCCCCAGTGTGGCTAACTGTGGGAACTTGCTCTCAGGGTTCACGCTTTGGATTTTCTGGACCGTTTTAGTGGAAAGTCCTATCCCCCTCGTTGCGCTAGTTCCCCGATTTTGGAGCCGGTGGAGAACGGATCTTGAAGGCTCCGTTCTCGTCGGGTCAATTGTCAGATTGCCTGAAGCTACTCCCTGACCTAGGGTCCACGTACCCCATCGTGCCCTGGTTCCAGCCCGGTGATGGGACAAGGCCACCAACTGTCCTCCTCAACAGTTCCGTGCCCCTTGTCACAATTCCCTGCAACCGGGGGTCTAGCTCCTACAAGGCCAAGACCATCGTCTGCCACCTAGTTGCTTCCAAGGAGCCCGGCTCCTGACCTCCTCTCTCCTTCCACTCCTCACTTCAACCTCCTGACTTCAACTCCAACTAACTGACACTCCTGACCTTCCCAACCAACCCCCCCAAGTGGGCGACCCTATTCCACTCGGCCGTCCACTGGTGTGTCTGGTGGGTTTGGTGCAGAGTGTATCTAGGACTTTAATTGGCTGATGTAGGCAACACCATGTAGTTGGGGACCCATAACCAAGGAGGAGGTGGATATTGCACAGAAGGGCAGATTGCACAATACCCTGTGACGACCTGATAGTCCAGAGTGGCACAGCATGATGCAATTGTTTTGTCATGACAAATCGAATTGAGAAAAATAATTGTAAATTTGCTTTGCCTCTTATTATAGCACTTATAATAAAACATAATAAAACATCTGATAGCATACGGCCATATTATACCGTCAAGTAAGCGAGCTAAAAAGGAGAAAGCAAACAAAAAATTAGGCAGCACATAGAAAATAGACTTCTAGGAAAGCGCAAATAGAATAGTGAATTAGGTGTAAAGAAAAAAAACACAAATCTAGACAAGATGAATCGGGCCGCTGTATGAAAAATCTGAATAACAAGCAATTAAAAAATGTAAGTAACCTAAATTTGTACTAATTAGAGATAAGCAAATAAATGTAACATTCAAATATCAAACTTTACAAAAAATTGCATTCACCAAAATATGGACTTTTTAAGATTTCTCTCCATGCAGAATCAGGAAAATTCTCAATTTTTCGAAACCATAAACTTTAAAAAAAATAAATAAATAAATAAAAATATACAGTATTCATACTCACCTCATGTCTCTCCTCTCCGCTTCTACATTTCTCACAATCACCCATTAGGTCTGCAACGCTTCTGATCGCAGCTTGCTGCACTGAAATTACAGCACCTCTCATACTGAGCGGAGGCTTTCAGCACCGATTAGGCCCCAGAACCTTCTCCGCATGCACACACAAAGTCATGGGGCACGTCATGACCTTTTACACCAATGCGCAAAACACTCCCAGGTCTCATCAGAGTCGAAAGTTCTGACTCCATGTGAGGGGTGCTGTGATTCCAAAGCGAGCGAATGGAATGAGAAGATCGGTCAGGTGATGGTAAAAAAAAGTAAGCAGTATTGTGAGTATAAGGATTTTTTTTTTATTTTTTACATCTTGGGGTATGTCCAAATGATCAGTAATAGTGTTTTGGACATTGCGTGATTCCGCTGCGTCCAAAATGCTGCATTGTAGGGTAGAAGCACAGTGGACGGGACTTAAAGAAATGCAATGCACACTGTGCTTCTTTTGTCGCGGCTTACTGAGCCGCAGTTTGTCTCCACAGGGAACACACACACAAAGTCTGCAGTGCCCCAAACCTTGATCATGGGCACAGACCACTGCGGGCAATTTAACGCCCTAAATGCTCTAATCAATAGTGATCGCAAATATTAGGTGGCAGGGAGAGGATCTCCCAAGCAATCAGGTCCCTGCAATGCGATTGTGGCGCCCCTGTGGCTCCAGTCACCACAGGGTACTGCACCTCATTCAAGATACAGTACTGACCTCAGGTAAGGAGGGGGTTAATCACCGGTGTTTCCACATTTACACTTTTCATACAGCTTAGGTGCCTTTTCACTGGGGACTGGACTAGGGTAGGCAAGGGGGTGGCCATCAAAAAGCATGGTACTTTCCCTAAGGTCACTAAGCCAACCACCTGGTGGGTGGGTTCCCCTTGGGGTAGGAGCAACCTTTACACAATCCTGAGTAAGTCTAGCCGGGACTTCATTTGTGATGACACAACACCACTCTCATCTTATTATTTTTCTCTCATGGGGACTGAGGCTTGGAGCAGGATGCTCAGCCCGGGTTACTTACTACTGGAGGGTCATCTCTTAGAAAGGACACTTTTCAAGCCCCGGTGGCTTCTTCCAACTTATCCGAGGTCGACGGCGCACATCACAGTGGGTGACCGGTACTCAGGACTGCATTGGAACAGTAAATAAAGACACCTGGAACCACAGCAGCCAACTCAGACTCTTATTACCGGTGCCGTCGTCCAGCGCTTCGGCGCCAACGGCCACCGCTACTACTAGTCTCCTCATCATCCTCCCCGGGGCCTGCTCCACTTGTGGGGAGCGATAGCAACTTTGCTGCTATTACCATCCGCCCTGGAGGACAGCAACAGCAGCGGCGGCTAATCCCTGGCCGCATACCGCAGGTTGCATCACGACAATCACCATCATCCATCCCCCCTTTCCATGGACACCTCGAGGTCACGAAAGCGGGCAGGCCACCCGTGACAAACCCCTGACCCTTCACCGGCCCGGCGACGAGTAACCCCCCAGGCCCCGTGGGGTGCCCCATTATCACGGGACCTGATCGCTGCCATGGTAAGCTGGGGTCATCACCATGATGACCCTTAGGTTACCCAGCTCCAGAAAGCCTCAAACTATGCCAGATGTGGGGTATTGCTGTCGCGGGCGGGGAGGAGGGTGTCAGCACACCGCGCTCACCCTCTTCTGCTCGGGTCCGGCAGCTGCTCAGTGGTGGCTCGAGCTGTGGGCCGGATCCCAGGGTTTCTCGAGCGACACTCCTCGCCCGTGAGTGAAAAGGGAATTTGTTGTTGGGTGTGGGGGATTGTTATAGTTCGTGACGCCACCCACGGTTGTGGTGATTTCACCACCGCTGCTCAATTCGGGGGTCCCGGGGATGGTGATGCGGAGCAGCCAGGTGTTGTGTTGCCCCTCCGTGGGTAGGGGTTGGTGATCCCGGGGCCCGGTGGTGGAGAAGGAGGTGCGGGGCCTGGTGGGCGCAGGGAAGCGGGGGCAGCGCTGTGCCTTGCGGCACTGTGGTACTCACTCAGCCTGAGACACGGACACAGTTTGTACGGTAAACCAAACGGCTGGTAGGACGGTCCCACAGACGGCTGCACCTGCACTCCCGGTAGTTGACGGTGATGTCACTCTTCCTTGCACCTATGTTTGACTGATGGTAGCGGTGGATTCCCTCCGGTTACCCGCTCCCCGACTGCAATCTGGGCCGGAGGAGCTCTACACTTTGCCCGCAGGCGCTGGCCCTGAGAAACTGGTGCCTTGGCGGTGGCGGTGTCTCTCTGCTTCAGGTTGGGCTGTTGCCTTCAATCGAGACTTGGTTGTTGGGGGATCTACGTCCCCTTCACTGACGGATTCGGCAAATTTGGCGACTCCTAGCCTTGCCAGGGTCCGAGAGGCCCCTGCCCTGGTGCTGACTGTCCTTCGGAACACTGCTCCAGACCACCGGGCACACAGCCAACGGGGTCCTTCCAGGAACTTCCAAACGGTCCCCCTCCAGACAGTCACCGCCGTCGCTGACCTTGCTGTTCTGGCCCTACACAAAGCTGGACCCTTCAGGCTTTCCTTCCTTCTTGTCACCTCACTTGCTTTCCTCCTTTTCCACTTTTCCTTCCTTCACTTTCACTTGCTGTTTACTTTAGCCCTGCCTGGGCTACTCCTCCACTCCTTCCACTTCCTCCTCCCTGACTAGACTGCCTGGTACTTCCCGCCTCCAGAGCTGTGATCTCCTTGGTGGGCGGAGCCAACCGCCTGGCCCACCCCCTGGTGTGAATCATCAGCCTCTGGAGGAAGGCAACAAGGATTTCTGGTTAGCTGTGATGTGCCTACCTGGAGTGTGGGGTGTGGTGGTGTGTGACCTGTGACCCCTGGCTTGCCCAGGGCGACACATTGCCATGTTCAGGAGAAATTATGTAACACATTATTAGGGCTCTTTTTACCTATTCCCCTTGTGAAAAATTGGAAATCTGGGGTCAAAACATCATTTTAGTGATAAAAATGAAATTATTTTTTCTTTACCGTCCAATATTATAACATTGTTTAGGCACCTCAGGGGGTCTCCAAACACGACATGGCGTCCGCTAACAATTCCAGTTAACTTTGAAAATGGCGCTCCTTCACTTCCAAGCCCTGCTGTGCGCACAACCAGTAGATTTCCATCACACATAAGACATCAGCAATTGCAAAACAAATTGTATGGTTCAATTTCTTTTGCTAGTCTTGTGAAAATGAAAAATTGGGGCTAAAGTAAAATTCTTGTGGGGGAAAAAGTAAAATGTATTTTTTTTCCCTTCCACATGGCTTTAGTTACTGTGAAGCATCTGAAGGGTTAATAAACTTCTTGGATGTGGTTTTGAGCAGTGTGAGGAGTTCAATTGAAATGTTGTAACCTGTCAGAATTGAAAAAAATGGCCCTTCATTAAGGAGAAAACCCGGCTTATGGGTAACTGCATTAAAGCTCTTTGAAGCACCTTTGGATCCAAAATTCTCATCACAACTTAGGTCGGTTTCAGACATCCATGTTTTAGGTACGTGTGACATCCGTTTTTAACTCAAATGTCACACGTACGCATGTTATTGTAGCGCCCCTGAAACTGGTCGCTACAGATTACTGTATTTTATGTATTTTATAATGTCCGTGCATCCTGGGCAGGAAGAGGTTAAAGTCTGGTAAGTTTCGTTTTTAGATCACACAGCCTTTCAGACATTCCTTAGGGGGGGGCATGAGCAGGAGTGAGTTACAAGGCAGACAGTTTAGTTTCACTTTACCTCAGAGTGGCTTGAGAGACCAGACAGAGTGGACACACAGTGAGCAGCTCCCTGCGAAAGCTTCCTCAGGGAGGCAGAGCAGTGGAACAACAAGGTCCAGACCGGTTCATATACTCTTCCCTCACCTAGGACCAGGCTGGCGGATGGCTGAGGGCCCCTAAGCTGAGAGAGCGGATCCAGGGGGGTACTGGTTGCTGCCAGTTGGGACCAGGCCGGTGGATGGCTGAGGGCCTCTAAGCTGCAAGAGCGGATCCAGGTGAGTACTGGACGCTGCCGGTTGGCAGGTTCCCGATCCGTTAGCCAGCAAAGACTTGGAATGGGAGAGGTGGCCAACTGGGAAGGAGTTGAGAGCCTGGGATCGGTAGTCGTGCGGCATGGAGGAGAAGAGGGTTTCCGAAGGGAGGATTTTGTTGCCCCCTGGAACTAGCGTAGCTTCGGTTGGCAGAGTAGCGGGTCCCAAACGCTCCAGGGACAAGGAGGGGACCGCCACATGAGAGCACAAAAGGAGAAAGTCCACAGACTGCCCTACCAGACATTGACCTCTTCCCTGACTGGGATTGACTGGAGCCCACCTTCAGTAAGAACCAACATCCTGGGTGCGACACAAAGACCTGTGAGTAAAAGATTTGAACCTGAACCCAGTGACTCTGACTCTGTTTGTCATCGCCTTATGCTCCGGCAATTCCCAGTCCCCTGTTCTTCCTCCCGGGGGCTGCTCCGCCTGTGGGGAGTGATATCATCCCGGCTGCACCCTAACATCTTCCCCAGCGATGTAGCCTGCAGCGGCGGCCTTCTCCCTAGTAGCATACCACAGGTGGCGTAGTCAACATCATCTGTTCCACTCCTGGAGGAGGAAAGATTGGAGGAAGGGTCCACAGCGAAGGAGGCCAGGATCCCAGTGACCACTGTAACCTGTGACATCCTCTCCAGAAACAATCCTTGCTTGCCCCTTTTACTGTGCACCACGGGGCCACAGAACCGGCCAGGCCACGACCTATACAAACCACTGGCTTGGTGACGGGTATACCAGGTTAGGATTGAAGCTCCTATCTTGGGCTCCGTGGGGTGTCACATTATTCTCTGGAGTTACTCACAAGTCAGTGTTTTCAAACGGACCGTGTGACCCC
This sequence comes from Anomaloglossus baeobatrachus, assembly GCF_048569485.1. Lineage (NCBI taxonomy): Eukaryota > Metazoa > Chordata > Amphibia > Anura > Aromobatidae > Anomaloglossus > Anomaloglossus baeobatrachus. Next base: position 124,176,753 of record NC_134364.1, read on the forward strand.
TCGTAGCCCCGCACACGCACGGAGACATGTCCGTTTTTTCTCCGGCATCCCGAGTGTCACACGGATCACACACTGATGTGATCCGTGTGATATCAGTGTGACAGGTACCGGAGAAAACACGTATCTGTGAAATAAAAAGATTTTTGATATTCACCTGTATCAGGCACTCTTTTCTTCGGCTCTGCTGCCTCCCGCTTTTGACCCCCGCTAATTATACTTATTAATTATTCCCTGCACCTCAGACCTGGAAGCAGGAGCATCGCCGGGGACAGCATCGCCGGGGACACCATTGCTGGGGACCGCATCACTGGGGACAAGTTAGTATTCAGCATGCAGTGTGTGTGCATTGACGTCCAGGAGGTCATCCAAGTTCCCAATGAACTCTGATGAGCCAGGGACGTCATCATTGTGACACCTGCTGTAGCGTGGGTGTCACGGGGGTGTCATCAGGAGGTCATCAGAGTTCAATAGGAACTTTGATGACCTCCTGGTCGTCACTGCACACACTGCTTGTTTGCTGGCTACTCAGCTGTCTCCGGAGATGCTGTCCCCGGCAATGCTGTGCCTAGCGATGCTGTCCCTGGCAATGCTGTCCCTGTCGATGCTGTCCTCGGCAAAGTTGTCCCCGGTGATGCTGTCCCCAGTAATGTTGTCCCGGCGATGCTGTCGCCAGTGCTTTCCCCCGCGATGCTCCTGCTGCCAAGTCCAAAGTGCAGTGAATATTCAGTGAGCATAGTTAGCAGGGGTCAGAAGCAGGAGACAGCAGAGCTAAAAACAGCAGCTCTGGATACAGGTGAATATAGAAAATCTTTTTATTACAAAGACACATGTCATCAACCACATCAATAGAGTACTTTTTCCACCATTTATGGGGCATTGCTGCTTTACGGGTAACAAATTGTGTGGTCTCTTCTCTCCTATTTCTTCTTGTAACATTGAAATATTTGGGCTTAAGGAACATTTTAGTGGAAAAAAATGTTTTCATTCCATATATTTCATTTTGTGCTAATTCTGTGAACAACCTGAAGGGTTATCAAACTTCTTTACAGCAGTTTTCAATACAATGAGGAATCCAATTTTTAAAATAGTATCACTTTTGTGAGGTTTCCAATATATAGGACTCTCAAAGTCACTTCAAAACTGGAAAGGTCCTTAGAAAAATAAGTTTTGATAATCTTCTTGAGTATATGAAAAGTTGCTGCTAATCTTTTAATCCATCTTACTTCATAAAAGAGAGTAAAGGATGCTTGAAAAATGATGCTCACATAAAATAGACATAAGGTAACCCAGTTTTTTTGCATTTTTTTTGTGTCGTGACATTTCGTTTAAAGTAGAGACATTCAAAATGTGAACATTTCCAACTTTTTTTTTTAAACAAATTTCAGACTTTTTCATATTGACCTAAAATTACCACAAGCAAAAACTCACAAAAAAAAGTCTCAGAACTATTGAGAAAGTTATTACAAAATATATCCACATGACAAATGTTTGAATATGGGGCTTGATCTCGAAGGCCTAAATTGGCTGTCACTAAGAGGTTCTTTGCACGTTGCGACATCACTACTGCGATATCGTCGGGGTCAAATCGAAAGTGACATACATCCGGCACCGGTAACGACATCGCTACGTGTAAAGCCTAGGAGAGAAGATGAACGAGCGTGAAACAGTCAAAAGTCGGTGATCTGTGTCACGTCGTTCATTTCCATAATGTCGGTGCGTCCGTAGGTACGATGTTGTTTGTCATTTCTGCAGCTCCACACATCGGTGTATGTGAAGCTGCAGGAGCAACAAACATCTCCTTACCTGCGCCCGCCGTCCACCGGCAATGCGGAAGGGAGAAGGTGGGCGGGAAGGTGGGTGGGGAGAAGGTGGGTGTTACGGGGGGCTGTCTGATAATAAAACCTAAAGGAATATCAGACAGTCAGGGTCCACTGTGCAAAGACTCTGCTGCAGACTATGGCAGAGTGCAATACCTCTGTTAAACTCACAGAGGAATATAATTAGAAAATAAAGCAATTCCTCCCTTACTTGGAGGGTGTGTGGAATGATCTCTGTTAATGATCACAGAGACAAAAGCAGTGAGTGTGAAATGGCACCTACCTAGGTCCGTTCCTGTAGTGGTGCCAGGAGACGGACAGCAGCGTAAGCCGCACAAAGCTCCTACCTGCGTTCGCTCCACTAGTGTGCGAGGACACGAACCACTAGATATGGCACCTGCCTAGGTCCGCTCTTCTAGTGGTGCAAAAGAGACGGACAGCAGCGTAAGCCGCACAAAGCTCCTACCTGCATTCGCTCCACTAGTGTGCGAGGACACGAACCACTAGATATGGCACCTGCCTAGGTCCACTCTTCTAGTGGTGCAAAAGAGACGGACAGCAGCATAAGCCGCACAAAGCTAATACTCTGTTCGCTCCCCTAGTGTGCGAGGATACGAACAACTGCCAGACGCAGTAAAAGGAACGTTACCCTAGCGGCAACGTCCACCTGCGAGTAGAATCACAAGGCCCAGCCAGACCATGTGACTCAGGCACCTGCCTATGTCCGCTCCCCTAAGAGGTAAGGATACGGACTGCAGCCGAAGCTGTAAGGTATAAGAACGCTACCCTGCCGGTAGCGCTCACCTAGCATAGACAGAGAGATGCCTAGAGGAACGTGCACAGAGCGTCTACTCTCATGCATGAACCAAGAGGACTGAGCGCCATGCAGCGTGCGTCAGGGTCTTATATAGACTCTGTGCCTCATCCAAGATGGAGGACACCAGAGCCAATCCACTGCCAGAACGACAGGAATGACGTCACGCTGGCCTATCACCGAGCAAAGTGTCACAAGCACATGACCAGCGACCAATCGGCATAGAAGGTGTCAGAGACATGTGACCACGTGTCACAAGCACATGACCAGCAGCCAATTGGCATAGAAGGTGTCAGAGACATGTGACCTCGTGTCAGCGATGATGTCACCCGCACATGTGCAATGGCTCCAAGATAGGACTTAGTCTCCAGTGCTTGCACATGTGCAGTAGCAAGAAATCTGGACATAGTCTCCAGTGCTCGCACATGTGCAGTAGCAAGAAATCTGGACATAGACTCCAGAGCCACAGCAACCGTAACAGTACCTCCCCCTCAAGGGTCCCCCTCCCGGCGACGCAGGTAATCGGCAACTAAGTCGGGAGCATGGACAGCCTCCTCAGGCTCCCAAGAGCGATGTTCCGGGCCGTAGCCCTCCCAATCTATCAAGAAGAACCTGCACCCTCTAACCATCTTAGAACCAACTATGGCTCGTACCTCATAGCTAGAGCGAGAGGAATCAGAGGCAGGAGAGTGCACTTCACGAGCGTGAAGTAAAATTGCCGGCTTTAGCAGTGAAACAGGGAATTTGTCATGGATCCTAAGGTGGACGGGTAACTTCAATTGGTAGACTACAGGATTTACCTGTCGAAGAACCTCATAAGGACCCAGGAAGCGAGGAGCAAATTTGACAGAGCTCACTCTAAGTTTCACGTGTTTTGCAGAGAGCCACACAAAGTCCCCTGGAGAAAAGACAGGAGCCGGGCGACGAAACCGATCGGACACCGTCTTCATACGGTCCTTAGCTGCTTGGATCAACTCTTGAGTCCGATCCCAAACCTCTCTGGCATTAGTTGCCCAGTCGGCCACAAGAGGAGGAGGTGCAGCAGCGGGAAACGGTACCGGTACCCTAGGGTGTTGCCCATTATTGAGTACGAACGGTGTCTGCCCAGTGGCCTCAGCCAGCGAATTGTTAAGGGCAAATTCTGCCCAGGGTAGGCGGGAGGACCAGTTATCGTGGTTCTCAGCAACAAAGTGTCGAAGGTATATAATCATGGATTGATTGGTACGCTCAACCAAACCATTGGTCTCCGGATGGTATGCCGAAGAGAGATTCAACTCAATTTGCAGAAGGCTACAAAGATCTCGCCAGAAACGGGAAGCAAATTGCGGGCCTCTATCACAAATGATACGATCTGGCATCCCGTGAAGCCTAAAGACATGCTTGAGGAATAGTTTGGCTAGTACCCTGGAAGATGGGATTCTCAATAACGGTACGAGATGAACCATCCGGGAGAAATGGTCCGTAATGACCCACACAAATCTATGTCCCTGTGAACACGGAAGATCACCCACAAAGTCCATGCCTACCACCTCCCATGGTCTATCTGGCACTGGCAAAGGATGCAAGAGCCCAGCCGGTCTCTGCCGTAACGGACGGTTGCGAGCACACGAGTATCAGGAACCGACATATCTCTTGACGTGGCTGGTTAAGTGTGGCTACCAATACCACCTCTCGAGTAACTCTCGTGTCCGTCTAATACCAAAATGCCCACCCACCTTTGAGGTGTGGGCCCACGACAGTATATCTTTCTGTCGATCCGGCGGAACAAAGGTCTTGCCCGGTGGGATTTGGTCTAACGTCACAGGGGAGAGCATATGAAAAACCCTGGAGGGAAGGATAAGACGAGGTTCGTCAATCTCTTCCTGGGTAGAAACCATAGAGCGAGACAGGGCGTCTGCCTTGTTATTCTTACTCCCAGACAGATAGTTGATGGAGAAGTGAAAGCGGGAGAAAAACAAGGACCAGCGGGCTTGGCGAGGATTCAGACGCTGAGCGGTTTGTAAGTACGTCAGATTCTTATGGTCTGTATAGACCTGGAAAGGATGTTTCGCTCCTTCCAGCAAGTGACGCCACTCCTCCAAGGCTAATCTCAGGGCGAGCAGTTCCCTATCCCCAATGGTATAGTTTCTCTCTGCCGGTGAAAAGGTTTTAGCAAAGAAGAAACACGGCCTTTTTCTACCTGCACCGTTCTTTTGATACAAGACCGCACCAGCACCCACTGAAGAGGCATCAACCTCCAAGAGGAAGGGCTTATTCTCATCGGGTCTTTGAAGAACGGGAGCAGTTGAAAAGTGTCTTTTTACTGCCTCAAAAGCCTGAGATGTCTCAGTAGACCAGACTTTTGGATTAGCACCTTTCTTAGTCAAGGCCACCAAAGGGGCCACCAAAGTAGAGAAATGGGGTATGAACTGCCTGTAATAATTTATGAATCCTAAGAAGCGTTGCACCCCCTTCAAGGAATGAGGTTCGGACCATTCCAGGACAGCAGAGAGCTTCGCAGGATCCATAGCCAGACCCTCTTGTGAGATAATGTAGCCCAAAAAAGGCAAGGATGACTGCTCGAATACACATTTTTCGAGTTTAGCAAACAAAGAGTGCTCCCTTAAACGGGAAAGGACACGAACGACATCCTGACGATGAGTCTCCAGATCAGGAGAAAAAATCAGGATGTCGTCCAGATACACCACGACGGAGGATAACAGTAAATCCCTGAACACATCGTTTACGAAGTCCTGAAATACTGCGGGTGCATTACATAAACCAAAAGGCATGACGAAGTATTCATAGTGACCGTCTCTGGTGTTAAAAGCGATCTTCCATTCGTCACCCTCTCGAATTCGTACCAAGTTATACGCACCCCGCAGATCCAACTTCGTAAAAACCTGAGCTCCCCTCAGTCTGTCAAAGAGCTCCGAAATTAAAGGTAACGGGTATTTGTTCTTTATCGTGATTGCGTTGAGACCCCTGTAATCTATGCAGGGACGCAAATCACCCTCTTTCTTTCGAACAAAGAAAAACCCAGCTCCCGCGGGAGAGACAGACTTCCGAATGAACCCCTTCTCTAAACTCTCTCTTATGTAGGTCGACATGGCCTCAGACTCAGGTATTGACAGGGGGTAAACCCTGCCCTTAGGTGGAACCGAACCTGGGATAAGGTCTATGGCACAGTCATACGGCCTATGGGGTGGAAGAACCTCAGCACCCTGTTTGGAGAACACGTCTGCGAAATCCAAATAGGGTGTAGGTATGGGAGAGAGATCAGTTGATGCAACCGCCACGACCTTAGGTGGTAAGGGAAGACATCGGGACTGACATTTCGAACCCCAACTAATAATGCTGTCGGACTCCCAGTCAATTAGAGGAGCATGGGTCCGAAGCCATGGGAGACCCAGAAGAACGTCGTCTATACCCTCAGGCAAAACAAGAAAAGAAATCTCCTCTATGTGACCCTGAGACAGGGAAAGGCGCAAGGGAACTGTCCTCAATGTAATGGAGTCAGACAACATAGTCCCATTAACAACACGGACAGGAATAGGCGCCTCTAACATGATAGAGGGAATATTGTGTCTCTTTACAAATCCTGAGGACACAAAAGTCCCGTCAGCTCCGGAATCCACAAAAGCCATAATAGGCCATGTATTCTCAGAGAATGAGAGCTGACCTGGGATACTACACTTAGAGGGTGCAGAAGACGTCTCTAGTAACCCCCCTCTAATGGTTACTAGGCCTGGGAGTTTCCCTGACGGCTAGGACACTTGTTGGCATAGTGCCCAGCCTGACGACATACGTAACATATAGGAGGACCAGACTTGCGTAGTCTGGAGGACGTATGACCTAACTCCATAGGAGTGGGAGATGTTTCAGATGCTGAGGAAGATGGTAGTGGACCCTCAACAACTGGAAAAGCCCGAAGCTTAGGGCGTGAGGAAGAGACCTCGAGTCTACGTTCCCTATGGCGTACGTCGATCCTCGTTGCTACTGTGATCAAGTCCTCCAGAGAAGCAGGGACCTCACGAGTAGCAAGAGCATCCTTGACATAGCCTGTCAACCCTCTCCAGAAGATAGGAATCAACACCTTCTCTGGCCAATCTAGTTCTGCCACCAGAGTTCTAAAAGCAATGGCATAAGAACTAGTGGATAACGAACCCTGAGACAGATCTAACAGTCTCAGAGCCGCATCATGGGTAACCTGCGGACCCATGAATACCGCCTTAAGAGCATCAAGAAAGTCTTGATGTCTCAGAGTAACCACATCAGAGCGCTCCCATAGGGGAGTCGCCCATTCTAAGGCTTTGTCCTGAAGTAAGGAGATGATAAAGCCTACTCTGGACCTCTCCGTAGAGAAGCGAGAAGAGTTGACCTCTAGGTGTATCTGACACTGACTAATGAAACCACGACATGATCTGGCATCGCCAGAATATCTGTTTGGCAGAGCAAGTCGAGGCTCATGTGCAGATGTCACCATGGTCTGAGGTTTATCCTCTATGCTCTTGAGCCGCGACTCAAGTACTTGTATGTAACGGTTTAACTGCTGATATTCTGCCATAACTGCCAGATCCTGGGCTCAGTCCTAATGTTACGGGGGGCTGTCTGATAATAAAACCTAAAGGAATATCAGACAGTCAGGGTCCACCATGCAAAGACTCTGCTGCAGACTATGGCAGAGTGCAATACCTCTGTTAAACTCACAGAGGAATATAATTAGAAAATAAAGCAATTCCTCCCTTACTTGGAGGGTGTGTGGAATGACCTCTGTTAATGATCACAGAGACAAAAGCAGTGAATGTGAAATGGCACCTACCTAGGTCCGTTCCTGTAGTGGTGCCAGGAGACGGACAGCAGCGTAAGCCGCACAAAGCTCCTACCTGCGTTCGCTCCACTAGTGTGCGAGGACACGAACCACTAGATATGGCACCTGCCTAGGTCCGCTCTTCTAGTGGTGCAAAAGAGACGGACAGCAGCATAAGCCGCACAAAGCTCCTACCTCTGTTCGCTCCCCTAGTGTGCGAGGATACGAACAACTGCCAGACTCAGTAAAAGGAACGTTACCCTAGCGGCAACGTCCACCTGCGAGTAGAATCACAAGGCCCAGTCAGACCATGTGACTCAGGCACCTGCCTATGTCCGCTCCCCTAAGAGGTAAGTATAGGACTGCAGCCGAAGCTGTAAGGTATAAGAACGCTACCCTGCCGGTAGCGCTCACCTAGCATAGACAGAGAGATGCCTAGAGGAACGTGCACAGAGCGTCTACTCTCATGCATGAACCAAGAGGACTGAGCGCCATGCGGCGTGCGTCAGGGCCTTATATAGACTCTGTGCCTCATCCAAGATGGAGGACACCAGAGCCAATCCACTGCCAGAACGACAGGAATGACGTCACGCTGGCCTATCACCGAGCAAAGCGTCACAAGCACATGACCAGCGACCAATCGGCTTAGAAGGTGTCAGAGACATGTGACCTCGTGTCAGCGATGATGTCACCCGCACATGTGCAATGGCTCCAAGATAGGACTTAGTCTCCAGCGCTTGCACATGTGCAGTAGCAAGAAATCTGGACATAGTCTCCAGTGCTCGCACATGTGCAGTAGCAAGAAATCTGGACATAGACTCCAGAGCCACAGCAACCGTAACAGTGGGCGGGATGTTTACATCCCGCTCATCTCCGCCCCTCCGCTTCTATTGGCCAGCCGATTAGTGACGTCGCAGTGACGCCAAACGCACCGCCTCCTTGAAGGAGGGATTCTTCGGTAGTCACAGCGACGTCACCGACCAGGTAAGTGCGTGTGAAGCTGCCGTAGCAATAATGTTTCTATGGCAGCTATCACAAGATATTGCATGTCCGACGGGGGCGAGTGCTATCGCGGTCAGCATCGCTATCATCGGCTAGCGATGTCGCAGCGTGCAAAGTACCCCTTAGGGGATTGATGAAAGCAATTGGCATAAATAATTTTCTTTTTCATTATGATGGAAAGAACCCAAAAGTTATCTGAAAAAGTGACTAACATTGAAACCCCATGTAATGTCCTGTATAAAGGTAGGAAACATGTCGTATGTAACTGTAAAAGATATAAAAAAAAATAAAATATTTCATACACATTGAGAGAGTTTTGAAACATGGAGAATTATTGTACATGTTTTAAGCACAGATTCACTTTGCCCATCCTTTTTCTACTCTGTATTTTTTTTACAAGCCTTCGTCTTGAGCCAAGGTCACTTCATGAAGAATGCTCTATTATACAGTCCACTCATATCCTGTCCACCGCCATTAACTTGAAAACGGCAACAGCTATAGGCATAGAAGTGATGTCTAGGTATAGTAAAGTATCCATGCGCTACGCAATGAAACCACCTATAGCGCCACCTGGTGGAAAACAACGGAGTTAGCATTTTTATCTCGAAAACGGAACGAGATGGAGAAAATAAGTGAATTACAAAGTTGTAGGGCTTCATCAATCCAATACGAATCGACACCTTGCATACAGAAATGCTATGATTAGAACGTGTAAAACTCACAAGGCTGCGGACATTATGCACGGCCTGTATTAAGAGGCCTGGCTGCATCCTGTATAAAAAAGTGCACAAAAATATATATCAAATATAAATGAGGTATTAATTAGTAAATTGGCCTCTTAATACAGGCCGTGCATAATGGGGCCCCTGTTCCTGTATGTTGCACTTAGGTAGTGTTCGGGCAACCCGCCTGCTCTAATAGTATGGGTGTGACCAATGGGTTGCTAACCGGACACCGGGCACTTACAAGTGTGAACAGCGCCCTATGTACGCCACTAGTGTGCAACTTTATCATCTAGCATCACCCCCTCCACTAGTGGTAGCATGTGAGTGATTGCTCTACCTTGCACCTGTGAAGCCCCCATCATTAAGGGGTCTGGCTGCATTCTGTTAGTGCAATAGATTTCTTAGCCTGGGCTAACTGGACTAGTTGCCCTTTTTTTGCTGGAAATTTGACTCCAGCAGACTTTAAATTTCTTGTGAAATTTGAAAAAGACTGGCGCATAAAACATCAGTCTTGAGGAATTTCTCTTTGAGTGTAGTTGGTGGATCTTCTATTTTTTTCATACCGGTAATGTTCTAAAGATCTATTCAGCCTAGCCAATTATTACAAATTATAGGAATGCTCATTCCCCAATAATCGGCCCATGTAAACAGACTTCCAATAATGTGACTAAGGAGCAAAATATTTGTTTCTGGGGTGAAATGATTTTTAAGCCTACTTAGAAATCATCATTCTTGGTACTACAACATTCTATGTAAATAGAACATGTGCTGCCAACAGTAATGACAACCTGTAGGCACAGAATAAGTTACTACTAATTGTTCTGTGCTCATGATTAGAGAGGATGGCTAGCCTAAAGAAGCTATGAAATGACAGCCAAATGGAAAATGTGTAACGTCTGCCTGGAACCACAGGCTCAGGATGGCTGTCACAGACAGGCTAGAGGAAAGTCGCTCAATAAACACGATCCTGAGAACCCTGAAACCCTTTAACCCCTATACATTGATTTGGAATTACTACAGGGCCCCGGAGATCGTTACCTGTGGAAGGCTGCAATCCCAAGAAGAGTTGTCGTCAGGCAGGGTCAAACCAGGAGATACAGAAAAGGGACAAAATCAGCAGACAAGAACGTAGTCAGGAAATCAGGCTAAGGTCAAAACTGGAGATTGGCAGCGAGGTACAAAACCAGCAGGCAGGAATGTAGTCAGAGAGCAGGCAGAGGTCAAAACACAGATCAATATACAGAACAGGGCGAGAACCAGAGACAGGCAGGATAAACTAGACTCTATATCTGGCGGCGACCAGCAGACAGGAGGAGGAATAAGAATGGTGTGGTGCCTTCCCATTGACTGTGGTTGAAAGGTGGTAACTTCAGCTGGAAGGTACACACCACCACCGTCAGCCAGTGGTACTGCAGGTCCCAGGGAAACCCAGCTTAGTGGATGGGCGAAGCCTGCGCCCATCAGAGCTACTGGTACTGACACTGCCCAAGGGGGGAGTGTGGCAGCACCTGGTGACCAAAGCAGAAGTCGCAGGACCAGAGTCTGGTGGAGAAGTGACAACATGTAGCTGATTTAATGGCTGCCATTGGCCAACGACCCTTTACAAAGTGTGTGAGTGACCTAAGGTATCAATCCAATGTGAATTTTTTCTTTACATTTTTTAGATGACTTGTTTATCTGAGCAGGCAAAATGGTGACCATTGTGACCATCTCTTGTCTGATAATTATTTTTCTCTGATTTTTCAGCAAGTCAATAACTATCTTTATCATTATCAGATCTATTTGTCACTTTGCCAAGATTGGTCCAATTACTCATCTCCCTGTAGATATCGCAGTGTTCTGCCATAAAATATGCCTCATTAATAAAAATGAAGAGGCAAGAAAACGGCTAATGATAAACTAGGAAACCCAAAGAAAAGAGTCAATTGTACCCATATTAATGTTTAATTCTCAATTTTGCTGCTTATGTCTTGTTACTTTGTCTTGCAAAGATCTATGAATAAAAATCCACTTTCTAAATTGTGTAATAAAATCCAGCCAATGTCTGGGTGACTATCGAGAAAGCCCTTAAGTATTTGACTCTTTTTGTGGTTTTAGTCATCACTAATTAATAAGAAATAAAGCAGATGCTTGATTCAGCATTTCTTCTTTTTCCAAGAAGTATTTAATAATATACTCCAAGGTGCGACATATCCGTCTTCTCTTTCTATTCACGTTGTTATGTTACTGGAAAAAACTACTTTTACTACATTAAAAGCAAATTTTAGATTCTAGTTAAAAATTGCACAGATGAGTAGACCTGCGGGGTTCTGCCTTGATAAAAAAAGTGGAATACATTAAGGGACCAATTTAAGAAAGAGTTTATTCCAGTTTTCTGGTGTAAAGGACTTTGAAAAAGCAAAATTTTAACACAATGTGATGTTGTGCAAATATTTTACAACTTTAGCCATTTTTACAATAGTCCCAGTTAACTACGGCAAAGTAGATCGGTGGAAGCATGGGCGGGTTAGGGAGTTTCTTTCCAACTAATATTGAGCGTTGATGTACCTTTACGCTATAAATTTCACTTAAACCCCTGACTACAGTAAGATTTCTGGTGCATCCCTTGTAAAATACGTCCGATTCATTAAAGGCCCCGTCACACATAACGAGATCGCTAACGAGGATGTAGCAACGATCTCGCCAGCGATCTTGTTATGTGTGACACCTACCAGCTATCAGGCCCCTGCCGTGAGATCGCTAGTCGTTGCCGAATGGTCCGGACCATTTTCTTCAAAGATGATGACCTGCTGGGCACGACGCATCGCTGTGTTTGACGCCTACCAACGACCTCCTAACAGGGTCCCAACGCCCGCCAAGATCGTTATACAGGTCGCTCATCGTTACTGCGTCATTGGTAAGGTCTGACTAGGTGACATCTCACCAGTGACCTCCCAGCGACTTACCAGTGATCCTTATCAGATCGTATCGTTGTCGGGATCGCTGGTAAGTCCTTGTGTGTGACTGGGCCTTAAGTTGTGTGAGTCTCTAACTCCACTGCACCCTTTCATTGAGATTGGCATGTACAACAAACCCAGTGTAAGATGGCAGTGTCAGACTGGCTACCAGAGGAATCGCCAGTAATACCAGGCCTGGCTGTGGTTACCTGCTTTGCACTCTGGAGCTCTCACCTGTGCTCCACAGTTTAGCCCAGCCTGTCCGCAGTTGTGACATGAGCTGAGCCGCAATCGCCGTGGAATCAGTCGGCGCTCGCGGTTTCATACTGAAAACCCAGAGTTCAGTCCAGGATGCACTCCGGAGCTCAGGTGACAGCTCTGGAGTTCAATCCAAGTAACTACAGCCAGGACTGGTATTACTGGAGGTTCCACTGGTAGCCAGTCCGATTCTGGAGGCCGGCCTCATTGGGAATGGATGGTATCTACCCCAGAAGTGGTGTGATCCTGGAAGTTTGTGCTGGTACTTGTAATGCCACAAGTGTCGGTATAACAATCTCAGGGCTAAGATCACGGGTGGGTGGAGAGATGGGTAGATAAAATGAAGACGTTTCGGCCTGTTAGACCTTCTTCAGCACACGTCCTGGAAATATACAGATAGTGAGGGATGCTGGTAGTAACATAAGTGAACATACAGGTATAATCACTGAGTGTATTCAGTAACGTGTTGGAGGTGTACAGATCGTGTAGGATGCTGGCAATAATTTATAAAGCGGTGTCCACCACTTACAAGGAGTGGGCACCGCTTTATACACTATTGCCAGCGTCCTACACAATATAGACACCTCCAGTACGTTCCTGAATACACTCAGTGATTATACCTGTAAGTTCACTTATGTTACTGCCAGCATCCCTCACTATCTGTATATTTACAGCACGTGTACTGAAGAAGGTCTAACCGACTGAAACGTCTTCATTTCATTTACTGGATTGAATTTTTGGAATTAATAAACGTATCACAGTTCACTTTGGAGTGCACGGTTATTTCCTTATGGTAATGGCTCTGGACCCTACCATGGCACCCATTAATAGTGTTAGATGTGCCATGTGCCTCTTCTAAGGAGAGATGGGTGGGACTGGTTATCCATATACCCCCACCCATGAGTGTGTCTGAGGTGTTACTCCTAACATGTAAAATGGAGTCTGTTTTTTGGCACATGGCAGAGCGTGTAGAGCGGTGTATGAGAAGTATCATCTGAGAGAGAGCAGAGGCTGCTAAGCTCGAAGAGGTAGGAAGTCTCTAGAAGGAATCCAGCTGAAAAAGCTCTGAGAGTTGGCTTCAATCCTCAGGAAGTGTGTGGCGCCCCTGAGGCTTCCGTCGCCACAGGTCATTGCACCCCATCCAGCGGTGTGATGCCCCATTCTGAGAGAGGAAGAGAGTGAACTCCGGTCCCCTGGTAAATCCACACTACACCCATTGTTAGGTACATACTGGGACCAGGGAAAGTGGCAGACAGTCCTTCCATGCTGCATGCTGGGAGGGGTCGTAAGACCCATCCCTGCTCCTATAGGGTACAGCTTAGCAACTGGGGAGGTGGGAGGAGCCATCTGAGAGCAGACACAGAAAGGAAGGTCAAGTTTAGTCAGTCTACCTCAGGGAGTGAGAGAGTGAGCATGTAGTTGGAGAAGAAGAACGAGAGAAAGGAGGGAGGAGGAGGCCTGCTGGAGGCAGGCAAGGAGGAGAAAAGAAAGAAAGAAGAAAAGAAAGAAAGCAGGAAAGACAGAAAGAAAAGCCCCAAGTCAGTCAGGGGTTGGAAAGAAGACAGGAGACGCTTCCTGGTGAAGATCCTGGGACCCAGAGGTCCAGGTGACACCACACGGAGACAGAAGGAGTCGCAGGGCCACGGGTAGTCCTAGAGGTACCATGAGCAGTCCTATAGGTACCAAGGAGAGGGCCTAGAGGCGCCACGGGTAGTTGTAGGCTGCGATGGCCTGTTCCACAATCACATCGGTGGAGGGATTAAGCTGCAACAGGGGACGGTCCCTAGAGACTGGAGGAGTGCAAAATCATCTCCAAACAGTAAAAACCGAGGCCCAGGGAACGTTGTAAATTCCATGGGCTAGAACCCATAGCAGACTTCCAGAAAAGGGGTAATCAGCCGACAGGTGACCCCCCAGCCTGGAGGCTGTAGTGGAGGCCAAGCCAGGTCCATCCTAACAAAGGCAAGGCTAAGGAAGACAGCAGAAGAAAGAGACACTAAGAGAAGGGTACCGGCTTTCACTCTCAGAATCACCCAGAAACGGCGGAGGTCCCTGACAGTGGTCCCAGCAGTCCAAGGGTCCCTACAGCTGTGACAAGAAGTGTGAGTAAAAGAACTTGAACTGCACCCTTGAAGTGGTCTCTGTTATTTCAGCTGCATAGACATTCACAAGCACCAACTGTGCCCCGGGCATTGCTCCACCTGTGGGGAGCAGTACCACCATTGCTGCCATAACACCATCCCGGAGGCCTCACACAGCAGCGGCGGCTTAATAGCCGCATACCACAGGTGGCGTCACGAACACAACCATTATTAAGCAAGCCACATATTTTACTGACACCCACCAGGGCCACGGAGCCGGGCCCAGCCACCACTGACCACCACCGGAATAATCCGGCCCGGCACCGGCTGTCCCATAGCCTTGGGGTGGGCGAGTTAACTTTGGCGTCACGAACAGGATTTCGTGCCCGGTTACACCGGGTACTGTGCGCCTGAAGAATCGTGAAGTAGCCTGTGTTTACTGTGAGAAACTGCCGCCATTGAAGACACTGAGCGCGGGAAGAAGAGGGGCGTGAAAGAAGAAAGGGCGCGAAGAGAAGCCCCGCCCCCTGGTCCAAGAAAAGAGCGCGAAGCGGTGCCCGCCATGGAAGGCGGAAGAAGAAGAAATGGCGCCTAGAAAAGCTGGCCGGCTGGCAGAACAAGTCTAAATGCCAGACCAGCAGAGAGAGAAGATGGCTCCTGTAAGCGGAGGCCAGGAAGAGCTCACCTGGATCAGGCCTGTGACCGCCGCTGAGCTGAAGGCTGAGGTCGGGAGGATGGCTGACAGGATGAAGGAGCGGGAAGTTACCAGCCTGCTGCTGAGCAACATCAAAAGTCTGCTACTAGAAGAAGCGACGAGCCTGCTGCTGGGAGATCGTGCAGAAGGAGACGCAGAGAGAATGGCGTCCACATGCAGCGATCCAGAGCTAGACTCCGCTGACTGGTGGGGCTGGGAGATGGACCAGTGGTGTGAAAGGCTGCAGGCGGAGGTGATGCAGCAGATCCGGCAAGCTACGCGCGGAGCAGCGACCGCCCGAACACCGGAGATGCTACTGAGGGGTGAGTCATTTAATGCCCCTGCCGGCGCGAATGCCCCAACCCCCGCTACCATGCCCGCGGTCCCTGGAAAGATGCCCGGCATGGCGACGCCGATCCGGGCCGCAGCCACGCCAGGTGCGGCCCGCCAAGATTTCGCCGCTGGAGCGGCGCCCATCCACACCGCAGCAGCAACGCCAAGCCTGGCCCGTCCAGCTCAGGCCCCAGCAGCGATACCCCGCTCGGACAAGCAAGATTCCGCCGCAGCGGCGACGTTAATCCACGCCGCAGATACGGCCCGCGAAGCCCAGGCCGCAGCCACGCCAGGTGCGGCCCGTCAAGAATCAGTCACAGCAGCGACTCCAATACAGGCTGCCGCCATGCCAGGCGCGGCCCGCCAAAACCAGCAGACGCAGACTGTGCTGACCGCTGTCTACCTGCTGCCAGGTGGGGAGCCGGAGAAGAATCCCTACATGTAAAGAAGTAAGAGTAAAGAAGTAAGAAGCAGCTGAACTGTATATAGCCCCTGTCTGCCCCTCATTCTTTTTGAAGATGTCCCTTGTGTTCTGTCCCAATGTTCTTTTCGAAGATGACACCCTTTCCTGCTGTACTGCCCCTCATGCTTTTCGAAGATGTCACCCCCCATGTTTATGTGTTACCGGGCCACTGAACTGGAATGTGGTCCCCGGTGAATGTGATGTCTTATGTGCTCTGTGTAACCAGGCCACTGGACCTAGTGGCTGGTTGAGTATTTGTCCCATTGTTGATTGAAAGAAACGAACTGCCAGGCTACTGGACTTGTTGTAGCCAACAATGTAATTAGTTGCACCTGTTGTGCCCCCTACCAGAATTATGGGGGAAGTGCCCGAACCGTGCAATGGACTGGAAGTGCACACTTAGATGTTTCTTTATAAGAAGTTTGCAACGTTCAAGAATTTGTGCCTCCCATAAAGGGAAGAAATGTTTTATTGTTTTATGTTATGCATAACAAAAATGTTTTTGCAGTTCTTCCACATGTTTTTGTTGTTTTTCAGCCCGAGGACGTGCTGGGATTTGCTGTGGGGGAGTGTGGCGCCCCTGAGGCTTCCGTCGCCACAGGTCATTGCACCCCATCCAGCGGTGTGATGCCCCATTCTGAGAGAGGAAGAGAGTGAACTCCGGTCCCCTGGTAAATCCACACTACACCCATTGTTAGGTACATACTGGGACCAGGGAAAGTGGCAGACAGCCCTTCCATGCTGCATGCTGGGAGGGGTCGTAAGACCCATCCCTGCTCCTATAGGGTACAGCTTAGCAACTGGGGAGGTGGGAGGAGCCATCTGAGAGCAGACACAGAAAGGAAGGTCAAGTTTAGTTAGTCTACCTCAGGGAGTGAGAGAGTGAGCATGTAGTTGGAGAAGAAGAACGAGAGAAAGGAGGGAGGAGGAGGCCTGCTGGAGGCAGGCAAGGAGGAGAAAAGAAAGAAAGAAGAAAAGAAAGAAAGAAGGAAAGACAGAAAGAAAAGCCCCAAGTCAGTCAGGGGTTGGAAAGAAGACAGGAGACGCTTCCTGGTGAAGATCCTGGGACCCAGAGGTCCAGGTGACACCACACGGAGACAGAAGGAGTCGCAGGGCCACGGGTAGTCCTAGAGGTACCACGAGCAGTCCTATAGGTACCAAGGAGAGGGCCTAGAGGCGCCACGGGTAGTTGTAGGCTGCGGTGGCCTGTTCCACAATCACATCGGTGGAGGGATTAAGCTGCAACAGGGGACGGTCCCTAGAGACTGGAGGAGTGCAAAATCATCTCCAAACAGTAAAAACCGAGGCCCAGGGAACGTTGTAAATTCCCAGGGCTAGAACCCATAGCAGACTTCCAGAAAAGGGGTAATCAGCCGACAGGTGACCCCCCAGCCTGGAGGCTGTAGTGGAGGCCAAGCCAGGTCCATCCTAACAAAGGCAAGGCTAAGGAAGACAGCAGAAGAAAGAGACACTAAGAGAAGGGTACCGGCTTTCACTCTCAGAATCACCCAGAAACGGCGGAGGTCCCTGACAGTGGTCCCAGCAGTCCAAGGGTCCCTACAGCTGTGAAGTAAACTTACAAGTAAAAGAACTTGAACTGCACCCTTGAAGTGGTCTCTGTTATTTCAGCTGCATAGACATTCACAAGCACCAACTGTGCCCCGGGCATTGCTCCACCTGTGGGGAGCAGTACCACCATTGCTGCCATAACACCATCCCGGAGGCCTCACACAGTAGCGGCGGCTTAATAGCCGCATACCACAGGTGGCGTCACGAACACAACCATTATTAAGCAAGCCACATATTTTACTGACACCCACCAGGGCCACGGAGCCGGGCCCAGCCACCACTGACTACCACCGGACTAGTCCGGCCCGGCACCGGGTGTCCCATAGCCCTGGGGTGGGCGAGTCAAGTGCATGGAGGCTGGAGGAGCTCCACTTGGGTACTGAAAGAAGGGTATCCAAATCCTGTGTGGAAGGACCGTGAGGTACCGGACCAGAAATCCGTGTAATGTATGAGATGTAGTGAAGTTTATGAGGTGTTTGGACTTTGTAAACGTTTTGTGCTCCTGTGCAACCTCGCATAATAGCAAAGTGAGTGACCCCCATCACGTGAAAATCTCACACCAGCATTAATGAATTGAGCTCTAGATTATTTTTTCATGTTTTTTCACACTTTTGGTTTGTAGCGCCTCATTTTTTCTCCATACTTTCCCTAAATAATCGTTTGTCCAAAAAATTATTAATAACTCTGGTCAACCAGTTCAGGTTTTGTTTACCCTTTTAGTTTGGCTTCCATTTATAACTCAGCCATGATTATTATGACAGATTTTTATTTTATTGTTCGATGTGGACAATGATGGCAACATAGACAAATGTTGAATTTAATACGGTTTTGCCAAGAATACTGTAGACTGACATACTTTTGTGGCTATGAATATGTGATAGTTTGATGAAAACCTGAACTGTGGACAGAGCTTACTTACTGGGTTATCAAAGAAACATATTTTGTATCCAAAACCCGGTTGATCCTTCATCTTTTGCACACTAAACTATGGTGTTACTTCTCTCTGTGTTCCTATAGTTGTTTTTTCTTTCCCATTGTTAAAATTTTAATTGTTGCTTCAACAAGCAAATGTAAGACATTTTGTAAAATGTTACAGAAATACAGTGATGGACTGGCCTAGAGGACCACCAATCATCCGGTTGGACCTCACTCTTGCCATTTTTGGAGCAAGGACTTTTATTCATGCATACTGTATACAGCTTTCAGTGTGAGTGAGGGGGACCTCATTCAGTTAGGGGTGATATTGGTGGTGGGAGAGAGAGCACTCAATCAGTTATGGATGACTAGAGGCCCCCTATTCCGTAACACCCATATCGTCCTTTACAGCTGTCAATGTGAGTGTGAACATGTGTATATGCAGTATAACTGACTGTATATGTATGGCCATCAGTGTGAGTGTCATTGCAATCGCACCCATGCCCTGGAGCCTAAAGGGGGCTTTACACATAAGGACATCACTAACGAGATGTCGTTGGGGTCACGGAATTCGTGACGCACATCTGGCCTCATTTGCGACGTTGTTGCGTGTAAAATGCACGAACGACCGCTAACGATCAAAAATTACTCACCATATGGTTGATCGTTGACACGTCGTTCGAATCTCAAATATCGTTGCTGTTGCAGGAGGAAGGTAGTTCGTCGTTCCTGCGGCAGCAGATATCGCTAGGAATGATGAACAACATCGTACCTGCGTCCTCCGGCAATGAGGAAGGAAAGAGGTGGGCGGGATGTTCCTGCCGCTCATCTCCGCCCCTCCGCTTCTATTGGGCGGCCGCTTATTGACGCCGCTGTGACACCGAACAAACCTCCCCTTAGAAAGGAGGCGGTTCGCCGGCCACAGCAACGTTGCTAGGCAGGTAAGTATGTGTGACGGGGACTAACGATGTTGTGCGCCACGGGCAGCGATTTGCCCGTGACACACAACCGACGGGGACGGGTGCTTTCACCAGCAACATTGCTAGCGATGTCGCTGTGTGTAAAGTGGCCTTAAGGATCCCCAAAAGTCCCTTTGGCCTGTATGAAAACATTCAATAGCATTAAGGTTTGCCATAATTGGGGGCTCTGTTGGATCTTTTGCATTGGGGTCCATGAGCTTCAAGTTACACCATTGTAGATAAATATATTTATCAAACAACAAGCATAAGAAAAGACCACTGTTTCTTATGTTCTTGTGATGAACCATGATCTTGTGTTAAGCTATGTATTTATCTGCTTACTTTAAATTGCAGTTCTCACTCTACTCAGCAAAATATATTTGGAAATGAATAAAGATGGGGAAATTTATTAAAGTAGCATTACTTTCTAATTGAATTTTCCAAAAAATCATCTTTCCCATAATGTAGATTTCTTTTCTCCTTCGACAAAAATGGAGACCAATTTTGGCCAGTATATTTCCAAACTAACAAAGTCCTGCAAAAGGTTATAAAACAAAAAAAATATTGACCTCACTGCATACCTTTGCTGGCACCCCCATTGTTTCCGGTGCCTGCTGCCAACCATCCGGTTCTCGGGGCTCCTTTTTTCCACAGTCGAGCACTGGTGTATTCACTCTAGAACAGAATTTGTTGCCAACCCCAGTCCTCGAGGTCACAGTACGTCGTGACGTCAAAACGTAAACTGCTACATGACCTCTGAGGCCTGACCATGGCCAGAAGTCCTGTTCTGGAGTGAAGACAGCAGGCTGCAGAGGTGACAGTGCATTGTAACCTTGTAAAATCATAATGTACACCAAGTTGTTAAAGGGAACCTGTCACTGGAAGTTTATAATACTCACCTAACGGTCGGTGCAGAGCAGACTGGTCGGATGGGCATCTCCATGTACGTCCCTCTTCTTTCGACCATCTTTCTCCTCCTTCTGAAGCTAGTATGGATAATGCGTTTTACGTCATCTACACTAGCAGGCATTGAGGTCCTGCGCAGGTGCACTGCAATACTTTGATCTGCCCTACTCAGGGCAGATCAAAGTGCGCCTGCGCAGGACCTCAATGCCTGCTAGTGTAGATGACGTAGAACGCATTATCCACACTAGCTTCAGAAGGAGGACAAAGATGGCCAAAAGAGGAGGTGCGGACCCGGAAAATGGAGACGTCCATCCGACCAGTCTGCTCTGCACCGACCGTTGGGTAAGTATTCTAAACATCTGGTGACAGGTTCCCTTTAAACATATTCCAAGACCTCCGATCCCTGGTCAATGCCAAACGTCCTAATCTAAAATGTAGATGTCGGGGCGAGACTGCGGAAAGACGAGACCCTGAGGACCGGACAAGGGACATTGAAGACATCAATAAGGACCCAAGGAAACATTCAATTCATGGAGAAAACTTTACTGCAAATCAAGTTTTCTGGTAAAAGCTGCCCGATTTGGTGAATTCTAATTTTGTCACATCCACTCATCTCTACTAATAAGGAAGCAATGTTGGCTCTAAAATTAAAATTAATCTCACATGGAAATTGCGTGAATATTAAATTCTATATAAACCTGAAAATCAGCTTGGCACCATCGGAATAAATAATATATACCAAGACCTTTACCCTATTAATGCTGACAACCAATTATTTTTATTCTTGGATTTTAGCACCAGAAGAAATGTGTCCTTGTGTAACAAATTGCTTGATATTACTCTTTTGCTGGGTATTTCGTTCTAAAGAAAGATGTGAAAGAAACTTGAGAAATGTCGCCTGAAAAATGTATTTCACAGCCACAAAAAATTCACAGAACGAGATACAAATTTAAACACAAAAGATGTGTTTGCTTTTGAGAAATACTCAGGTTTGGTTTCATGTCAAGAACGCAATATCTGGATGTTCTGTAGCCTTCGAAATGCGTGACACATTGTATTTGTGATATCAAAGATGAATGTCAATTCTTGCATAAACATTTCATGACAAATACGTGAATTTTACAAGTAAAAAATCTTTTCTTAGTCTTGCAATGATAGAACGTTTCCAAGAGCGACATTTAGGTAAAGATCAATTTTATTTCTCAAGAAAATATCTACTGTACATCAGAAAACAGAATATTTACATTCTGTAGCACTTGAGGCAGTATTATAGTGTGTGCATAGTGTGTGCTTGTGTCGCGGGCGGAGGAGGGGACACCACGCTCTCCCACTGCTCGGGTCCGGCTGCTGCTGCTGCTCGGTGGCTCGAGCGATGGGCCGGATCCCGGGGACTCGAGCGGCGCTCCTCGCCCGTGAGTGAAAGGGATTGGGTTTTGGGATAGTTTATTGTCCGTGACGCCACCCACGGTTGTGGTGATTAAGTGGACACCACCGCTGCTCTGTCTGGGGAGCCCAGGAGTGATGGTATGGAGCAGCCAGTTGTTGATTTGCCCCTCCGTGGGTAGGGGGTTTGGTGGTCCCGGGGCCCAGTGATGGGGTTGGTATGGTGGACAGGCGGGTATGGGGCCTGCGGAGGTGCAGGGGCGCAGGGACAGCACTGTGCCGCACGGCACGGAGGTACTCACTCAGCCAGTAAACACGACACAGTTCTCGGTAAACAAACGGCTGGTTGGACGGGTCCCTCGGACGGTTACGGTGCTGCTGTTCCCTGCAGTTAGCGGTGACGGCCTCTTCCCTGCACCTATGTAAAGTCTTTTTGGTAGCGATGGGTTCCCACCGGTTACCCGCTCCCCGACCTGGACATGAGCCGGAGGAGCCCCTCTCTTGCCCGCAGGCGCTGGCCCTGGGAAACTGGTGCCTTGGCGGTGGCGTTGTCTCCCCTTAACGGTCGGACTGTTGCCTTCAATCGGGACTTGGTTGTTAGGAGACAGAGGTCCCCTTCACTGACGGATTTGGCAAATTATGGCGACTCCTAGCCTTGCCGGGATCAGAAAGGCCCCTGCCCTGGTGCTGACTGTTCTTCGTATACTGCTCCAGTACCGCCGGGTCACCACCCGTCCGCGGTCCTTCCAGCAACCTCCAAGCAGTCCCCCTGCAGACTATCACCGCCGTCTGCTGACCTTGCTGTCTCAGTCCGGGGCACACACCCGGACCAACTTCAGGCTTTTTTAACTGTTCCTTTTCTGTCGCCACTCTTACTGTCCTCCTTTACCACTTCCTTCTACTTCACTCCCTCAAACTGATCTGCTCCTCAGACCCTAGTCTGACTTCAACCTCAACTTTCTCAGATCTGCCTGGTTTTCCCACCTCCAGGGCTGTGAACTCCTCGGTGGGCGGAGCCAACCGCCTGGCCCACCCCCTGGTGTGGACATCAGCCCCTGGAGGAAGGCAACAAGGATTTTAGGTTAGCCTAGGTGTACCTGCCGGGAATGTGGGGTGCATGTGATGTTGTGACCTGTGACCCCTGGCTTGCCCAGGGCGTCAGATTCCCCCTTAGCAAAACGCAGACCGTCCTCGGCCTGCCCATCCAACACCGGTTTTATTTTCCTTTTGTTTTTCTGCAAAGATAAGAAAAACGGTAACATATATACAAGTAGAAAAACATCATCCCACATCGGGAGGCACATTTCTTAAATGTTACGGTTTTAAACGGTTAACGGTTACGGTCTCCGCTCTCTCCCACCCAAGTAAACTGGCCCTGATGCTGCCCCTAAAACCCAGGCAGCACCCCTTGACCCCAGTCCTGAACCAGTTACCCGAGCGGGATCTGTCCTTCCCCTCCAGAGGGTAGCCACCGGTTCCTGTGGTGGCTGGGCCCCAGCCTGCTCTGCTGTGGGCCCTCCCTCCAACCTGCCTCTCCGGAGGCGGTAATTGCGGAAACGGTAACACAACTTATTTACAAGCCACTAGCGTCTGTGGTTGCCCTGCAAGTTCACGGGCTTGTCCATAGAAAGTTCTCTATGCAAACAGCTTTTTGAAGGGTCCCCACGGGGACAACGGTGCCGGCAACGGCCGGTTGCAAATCACGGTGCAATCAGGTGACTCTTCGGTAATTATTCTCATTTTCACAACTTTTCAAACACACTTAAAACACACCTGTTTTCTTCCCCCTCCCCCTTTTAAAGAACGGTTTCCCTGTACCTAAGTGGGGGCCTACCTAGGTTGGGACGGGTGGACCTCCGGGGTCCGGTGTCAGTGGGGCTAGGCAGTGGGGCAGAGGGAACAATCGGTTCCTCCTCCCTGCTATCGTGTGGGGCAGGCGGAGGCATAGGGGAGCTGGGCACAGGTTCATCCCTGGGCACTGGCACTGGTTCTGGCTCACGGTTGACCGCTTCCACCACTTCTTCATCCACAGGTTGTGGGAACAGTATCACTGGAAGAATCACCGCGCCGTTCTGTGTAGGCCAGTCTGCTGGGAAGTCACCCATCACAGTGTGGATCACCTCTTTTGCCTTCTCTGCTGGTGGAGGAACTGGTACTTCAGCCATCGCCCTCAATGCTGGTGGGCACCTTTTCAGATGGTCCCGGGAAACCGTGGCCAAAGTGCCCCCTTGGTCACGACTGATCTGGTAGGCCTTTCCATCTTCCCATCCTGTGGGTTGTATGACGTATGGGATTTGTTCCCATTGATCATCCAGCTTGTGGGTCTTCCTCTTCCGCTTTAACACCACATCTCCAGGTTGGAAAGGGCCCGCAGATGCTTTCTGATTGAAGCGCTGCTCCTGTTGTTCTCGACTCCGACTTAGGTTCTTCTCCACATACTCCTGAATCTGTCGGTACTGCACCCTCCGCCGGGTGTCCCATTCAGCCGTTGAGGGGAGTGTCTCTGGGGCTTCCAGTCCCATTTCCAGGTCCACCGGCAGTCGGCCAGGCCGAGCCCTCATCAGATACGCTGGGGTGCACTTCGTTGAGCTAGATGGGATATTGTTGTACATATCGACCAAGTCAGGCAGCTTCTCCGGCCACAGGTTCCGCTCCTCCAACGGCAACGTTTTGAGGAGGCCAAGGACCAGATGGTTCATCTTCTCACACATACCGTTGGACTGGGCATGGTAAGGTGTGGTCCGGATCTTCTTGCAGCCGTACAGCTGACAGAACTCATGGAACACCTCCGCCTCAAAGGCTGGACCTTGGTCGGTAAGCACCTTCTCAGGGTATCCATGGGGTCGACAGAAGTAAGCTTGGAACGCTCTAGCGGCGGTACGGCCGGTTAAGTCCTTGACCGGGACAACCACCAGGAACCGGGAGTAATGGTCTACTATGGTCAAAGCGTAAGTGTACCCACTTCGGCTGGGGGTGAGCTTTACATGGTCCAAGGCGACCAGCTCCAGCGGTTGGTGTGTAATGATCGGGCGTAGGGGAGCCTTCTGGCTGGCTTCATCCTTCCTCCTCAACGTACAAGGACCGCACTCTCGACACCAGGCCTCCACAGACTCCCGCATCCCACTCCAATAGAACCGCTCCCTCAACAGCATCTCCAGCTTCTTCCATCCAAAGAGGCCGGCACCATCATGGTACGCCTGCAGAACAGTGGGTACATCAGCTTGGGGAATAACCAACTGGCGGATCTTCTCATGGGTCTTCGGGTTGATCAGCTCACGGTACAACCTCCCCTGATGTAGGCACAGCCGGGTCCATTCTTTCCACAAGCATTGGGCTTCAGCTGGGGCGGCAGGGTCCATCCCAGCAGCGCCTTGCTCCACCAGGGTCTTGACTAGGCGGACAGCGGGCGCCTGATTTTGAGCTTCCTGACACTCCTGACTGGGCAGCGGATCCAGGTTCACCCGTTGTTGGTGGACATGTACCTTCTCAGTTGGTGGCCGGTAGAATGCAGGCAAATCGATCTCCTCGAGGTCATCATCCTCTCACCCACCTTCTGACAAGTGGGGCATCCGAGAGAGGGCATCAGCATTAATGTTGACACGACCGGCCCTGTATTTGATGGTGAAGTCATAGTTGGCTAGTCTGGCCACCCACCGCTGCTCCAACGCGCCCAGCTTGGCCGTGTCCAGGTGAGTCAACGGATTGTTATCCGTGAAAGCGGTGAATTTTGCTGCAGCCAAGTAGTGGCGGAACTGCTCGGTGATAGCCCACACCAGTGCCAGGAGCTCGAGCTTGAAGGAGCTGTAGTTCTCAGGGTTCCTTTCAGTCGGCCGGAGTTTTCGGCTAGCATAGGCAATCACCTTCTCCTTTCCTTCCTGGACCTGGGACAGGACTGCCCCCAAACCCACATTGCTGGCGTCTGTGTAGAGGATGAATGGGCAGCCGTAGTTAGGGTACGCTAGGACCTCTTCTCCAGTCAAGGCCGCTTTCAGCTGACGGAAGGATTCCTCATGCCTGTCCTCCCACACCAGTGGGGCTCCGATGGGTCTACCACCTTTGGTCTGTCCCACGAGGAGGTCTTGCATGGGAGCAGCCATCTTCGTGTACCCCTTGATGAAGCGCCGGTACTACCCCACCAGACCCAAAAACTGCCTTACTTCCTTCACGGTGGTTGGTCTTGGCCAGTCCTGGATGGCAGTGATCTTTTCAGGGTCAGGGGCGACACCTTCCGCACTCACCACATGCCCCAGGTACTGCACTCTGGGTTTCAGCAGGTGGCACTTGGAGGGCTTCAACTTTATCCCGTATTTGGCAAGGGACGCGAACACCTTGGCTAGGTGCTCCAGATGGGCTTCATACGTCTGAGAGTACACAATCACATCATCCAGGTATAACAGGACGGTCTCGAAGTTTAGATGTCCCAGACAGCACTCCATCAGCCGTTGGACGGTTCCAGGGGCATTGCACAGCCCAAACGGCATGCTATTGAATTCACAGAGCCCCATTGGGGTGGTGAAGGCGGTTTTCTCCCGCTCTTCCAGGGCCACTGCCACTTGCCAGTACCCACTGGTGAGGTCAAGGGTAGAGAAGTAATTTGCGGTTCTCAGTGCGGCCAAAGACTCTTCAATACGGGGCAGTTGGTAGGCATCTTTATGCGTTATCTGATTAATCTTCCGGTAGTCCACACACATCCGCATGGTACCATCCTTTTTCTTGACCAGTACCAACAAAGCGGCCCAGGGACTACAGCTGTCCCGAATAACCCCTGCCTCCTTCATGTTCCTCAACATATCTTTGGCACACTGCTAATGTGCAGGGGGAATAGGCCTGTACCTCTCCTTGATAGGGGGGTGTTCACCGGTGGGGATGTGGTGTTGGACCCCTTCGATCTGCCCAAAGTCTAGTGGATGTTTGCTGAAAACTTATTCATACTCCCGCACCACCCTGTATACCCCTGCTTTGTGATGTGTAGGGGTATCATCAGTGCCCACATGTAGCTGTTGGTGCCACTCATTTACCTCCCCTTGAGGCAGGGGAGTGCTAGTAGTAGGTGGGGAAACTCAGGGATTGGCCTCGTGGATGGTGTGGGGATCCAGGGTGAGCAGCTTGGCAATGGTGGCATACCGGGGAAGCCTGACTTCTTCCTCCCCACAGTTCAGTACCCTCATGGGCACTCTCCCCTTCTTTACGTCTACCACCCCTCGGGCGTCCATTACAGTGGGCCAGTGCTCGGAGGGTATGGGCTCCATCATGGCAGGGTAGTCACGCCCCTGAGGCCCTACCGCTGCCCTACACCAAATCATCATCTCACTCCTAGGGGGCACAATCAACGGAGCAACATCCATCACTCTCACTCCACCAATCTCTCCTCCTGTTGAGTTTACATGCTGGCGGTACATCAAGGCTCGGATCTCACGCTGCACAGCTCTCTGTCGGCTCCTCGCCGCCGTGGCGGCCAGCTGTTGCAGTAGGGCCAACACATCACCCATACAGTGCTCCATCACATTGGTTCCTAGCACTATCTTCGGGTTATGATCACTGGGTTCATTCATGATCACAATCATACCCTGGTGTTGCAGTTCAGCTTGCCCCACTGTCAAAGCCACCTGTTTATACCCCACTTGGGTCAATGGGAGTCCATTAGCGGCAATTAGTGTTATACTAGTATCTGGGGGTACCAGCTCGTCTATCCCCCAATACCGCTGGTACAATGTGTATGGTATGGTGGTTACCTATGATCCAGTGTCCAAGAGAGCCATCACCGGTATGCCGTCCACAGCCACGGGGATGATGGGCCGGGCCCCGATATACCGGTCCCGCCAGTCTGGGGGGCCACGGGGTTCTACTCCTGAGGATTGGCCCGGGGCCCCAGGGGTTGCTCGTTTAACGGGCACTGTCAGAAGTAATGCCCAGGCTTACGGCACTTGTAGCAGGTTGGAGGTCTGCTCCGCGGGTTGTTAGCACTTCTCCGCTGCATCCAGGGAACATCCTCAGGGCTGTCGGCAAGCTGTATCTGTGCTGGAGGCTGAGACCTGGTCAAAGATTGGAGTGCAGCGAGAATCTTGGCGAGGTCTCCGTCCATGCGACGGACCTGGGCTGCCAGTTCCTCCATCGTGCTGCTTGGGGCTGTAGGTATTGGAGAGGTTGGTAGGGCAGGGGCCACCACGACGGGGGCCGTCTCAATGGGCCACGGGGCTGGCTCCAAGATTTCTGAAGCTGGGGGCTGCAGTGCTTTAATGGCCCGTTTCCTTTAACACGGCAAAGTCCACATCAGGGTGTTCTAGGGCCCACAGCCGGAGTTGTTTGCGATCCTCAGGGGACCTCATCCCCTGCACAAATTGCTCTACTAACATCTTGTTGCTGTCCGCCTCACTGATAGAATTCACCCGCTTTAGTGTGCGGAGGGCGGTTTGCAGACGTAAGACATAGTCCCGAATGCTATCCACAGACCGTTGCCGGCACTGGTAAAACTGCATCCTCAGCTCAGCTTCAGTACGGGTCTCAAAGGCAGTCTGTAGCTTCTCAAAGATGGTGGCTACAGAGAACCGGTCCCCCTCGGCCCAGGTCTCCGCCTCCTGCTCAGCCGCGCCGGTTAACTGGCCCAGTACTACCGCTGCACGTTGCTTATCGGTCAGGGGGTACAGTTCTAGCAACGGGTTAAGCTTTTTCCGGAAGACCTGTAAAGCATCAGGTTTCCCGTCATACTGCGGTAGCCAGGTAGCTCCGGGCGCATAGGGCAAGGAGAACGGCATCACCTGAGCGAGCGCGGGGGCCGTGGCACCTCCCGCCAGCGCGGCCGGGACCTGGGCAGGCCCATTCCCATCCACGGGTGCCACTGCGGCTGCGACCACCGCTCCTCCAGCGGCTCCATCGGGCGCAGACATCTTGTTTCCGTCCCCCTTAGCCTCTTTCCGGCCCCTCCTCTATCGGGGCGGGGTTTTGGCCTTCGCGCCTCTACTACTCGAGAAGACGCTCGAGCGGGAACTTTTCGCGCCAAAGATGGCGACTTCCGAAATTTTTCGGCCGGATACCTCCGGCGGTCACAAGGCACACCTCTACCCAACGGCAGAGCAGTAAGATCCTGTTCGTGACGCCAAGTTGTCGCGGGCGGAGGAGGGAACGCCACGCTCTCCCACTGCTCGGGTCCGGCTGCAGCTGCGGCTGCTGCGGCCTGCTGCTGCTACTCGGTGGCTCGAGCGATGGGCCGGATCCCGGGGACTCGAGCGGCGCTCCTCACCCGTGAGTGAAAGGGGAGTGGGTTTTGGGATAGTTTATTGTCCGTGACGCCACCCACGGTTGTGGTGATTAAGTGGACACCACCGCTGCTCTGTCTGTGGAGCCCGGGAGGGATGGTATGGAGCAGCCAGTTGTTGATTTGCCCCTCCGTGGGTAGGGGGTTTGGTGGTCCCGGGGCCCAGTGATGGGGTTGGTATGGTGGACAGGCGAGTATGGGGCCTGCGGAGGTGCAGGGGCGCAGGGACAGCGCTGTGCCGCACGGTACGGAGGTACTCACTCAGCCAGTAAACACGACACAGTTCTCGGTAAACAATCGGCTGGTTGGACGGGTCCCTCGGACGGTTACGGTGTTGTTGTTCCCTGCAGTTAGCGGTGACGGCCTCTTCCCTGCACCTATGTAAAGTCTTTTTGGTAGGGATGGGTTCCCACTGGTTACCTGCTCCCCGACCTGGACATGAGCCGGAGGAGCCCCTCTCTTGCCCGCAGGCGCTGGCCCTGGGAAACTGGTGCCTTGGCGGTGGCGTTGTCTCCCCTTAACGGTCGGACTGTTGCCTTCAATCAGGACTTGGTTGTTAGGAGACAGAGGTCCCCTTCACTGACGGATTTGGCAAATTATGGCGACTCCTAGCCTTGCCGGGATCAGAAAGGCCCCTGCCCTGGTGCTGACTGTTCTTCGTATACTGCTCCAGTACCGCCGGGTCACCACCCGACCGCGGTCCTTCCAGCAACCTCCAAGCAGTCCCCCTGCAGACTATCACCGCCGTCTGCTGACCTTGCTGTCTCAGTCCGGGGCACACACCCGGACCAACTTCAGGCTTTCTTAACTGTTCCTTTTCTGTCGCCACTCTTACTGTCCTCCTTTACCACTTCCTTCTACTTCACTCCCTCAAACTGATCTGCTCCTCAGACCCTAGTCTGACTTCAACCTCAACTTTCTCAGATCTGCCTGGTTTTCCCGCCTCCAGGGCTGTGAACTCCTCGGTGGGCGGAGCCAACCGCCTGGCCCACCCCCTGGTGTGGACATCAGCCCCTGGAGGAAGGCAACAAGGATTTTAGGTTAGCCTAGGTGTACCTGCCGGGAATGTGGGGTGCATGTGATGTTGTGACCTGTGACCCCTGGCTTGCCCAGGGCGTCAAACTTGCACAATAGATGCATCTATACTAGTTCTACTCATTGTTTCTAGTTCTGTCACCATCAAAATGAACCCTCCAAACAAATATACCCGTGAAATGGTGCTTTGTGTTAAAAAATAAATGGAAAAATATGAAAAATCTATTATATAAGCTGAGTGTATGTGTGTGTGTGTGTGTGTGTATGTGTATGTCCAGTAAAGAAATCCGCACCGTCACATTTACAATCACGAAATTTTGCACAGACGCCTCATGTGACTCAGGGAACATCTTAGACTATGTTTTGATAGGAGATTTTAACCCCGGTCTTTACAGTTATTTGCAAATAGAAAACTGCTTCCGTTTTAAAGTCAATAGAGCTGGGAGGCACAATGCAGCCAGAACTTCAGAAGAATGTTGGCGAGTCACAATGCAGCCAAAGAAAGAGACAGACAGACAGAGAAAGAGACAGACAGGGAAAGAGACAGACAAGGAAAGGCACAGACAGGGAAAGAGACAGACAAACACAGATCGAGACAGACAAGGAAAGAGACAGACAGAGCCAGGCAGGGAAAGAGACAGACAGAGAAAGAGACAGACAGAGAAAGAGACAGACAGGGAAAGAGACAGACAAGGAAAGGCACAGACAGGGAAAGAGACAGACAAACACAGACCCAGACAGACAAGGAAAGAGACAGACAGAGCCAGGCAGGGAAAGAGACAGACAGAGAAAGAGACAGACAGAGAAAGAGACAGACAGAGAAAGAGACAGACAGAGAAAGAGACAGACAGGGAAAGAGACAGACAAGGAAAGGCACAGACAGGGAAAGAGACAGACAAACACAGACCGAGACAGACAAGGAAAGAGACAGATAGGGAAAGAGACAGACAGGGAAAGAGACAGATAGGGAAAGAGACAGTCAAGAAAAGAGACATACAGGGAAAGAGACAAACAAGGAAAGATTCAGACAGACAAAGAGACAGAAAGAGAGACACAGACAAAGAGACAAACAGAGAGAGATAGATCGGGAAAGAGACAGAGAGACAGACAGGGAAAGAGACAGACATAGAAGAGAGACAGGCAGGGAAAGAAACAGACAGACATAGAGAGAGACAGACAGAGAGGGAGAGAGACAGAGACTGGGAGAGAGACAGAGAGACATTTACTATTCCAGGCAATGCCCAGGTAGTACAGATAATATTACATAAAAATTAAAACCCATGTATCATGAAAGAGGCAAAAATTATTTGAATATCCAAACAAGAAAATAATTTAGAGCTCCATCTATATACTGTACATTTGAAACAGAAAAATTAAATTGTGCCTCTTTGTGAATGGAGAAAATGGTCTGGTTTTGAACTGGTTAATGTAGTTATATACTTGTACATAGGATGCTACAGTGTAGTATCATAGTAGCTATATTCTTATACATAGCGGCAGTATTACAGTAGTTATACACTATTCACAAAAAGGTATATTTGGCTTTTGGGTGATTTTTCAGGATGATCTTAAAATGCCCTCTAACCTTTTCAGGTGAACTTACTGTGACCTTCTCTAAACTTTTTATTGCAGATATCCAACTGTTCAATCTTTCAGTACTTTTTGCACAAATTTCTGTTCTCTAACAAGAACCTTATTGGCAAAATTCACAACAGATATTTGATCCATGAATCACTCACTTACATTTCCGAGTTCAATCAGAATTGGTATTAAACCCTCCTCCTCATCATGCAGGTTACATTTTGACATGATGAGACCGAGACGACAGCTGACAATTTTTCAACAGAACCGCGCCATTGTGAGGCTTCAAGCAGGATGTTCTCAGACTTAAGTAACCATTGAGCTTAGAGTGTCACAGAGTGTCATCAGCAGGTTACAACAGAGATACAGAGAGACTGGAAGAGTCACAGAAAGGTATTGAAGTGGACGTCCTTTTGCCACATCCCTCACTGATGCCCTTCAGAACTTGATGAGCAATGTCCCACACTTCAGGCGCATTTAGTGAAAATCAGAGGCACCCAAGTGTCATGCCAGACCATTCAAAACCATTTACATCAGCATGGTTTGGATGCTAAATGACCTGCAAGGGTATCTGACTACACCACCAGGCTCACGCATTATCTATGCTGGACAAGGGA